>NC_090751.1:7986420-7988920 GCF_036898095.1 Palaemon carinicauda
AAAAGAATAAAAAAGTATCAGACTTCTCAATAACATATTTGCATAAAGGCATTCTTTACATTTTTCCTAGCATAAAGATTTCTTGAGAGGAAATTGTCAGGGAGGATAGAGTTCAAAGGAATGAAAAGCAACGCAAATGACGTAGAAAGAAGCTCATGCACTTAATTTTAAGATAATATGCAGGGAGTCTTGGGGAAATTGAATGCCTTCAAGGAGAATGAAATGAAATACTAGGTTGAGGAAAAATTTAATAATTCTTACAGAGTGAGTTTCTAACGTTGATGGGAATTGAAACTGAAACGGGTGATTAAAACAAAGACGTTAAAGATGAACTTCTAATTAAATTCTTGAGATAGACTGGATGCTAGACTAAACACTTCAGCATGCAGTTAATTTTCAATTCTTCCGGTAAGATGAAAATGAAAATAGAATTTTATTCTAATATATGTGTTTTCTAAAATGTGAAGAGGTTCATGAAGGCTTGCTTCACACCAGCGGATGATGCCGCGTTTTTTTTTTCTACATAGATTACAAATCAATAAAGATCAATGAGAGCGTTAATATTGTGCCTGCTCAAAAGAATTTCCGAGCAGAAGGGATGTACTACTTGCATTCATTGCTAAACCTCATGGTTCCAGTATAGGGGCTTACAGAAATTACGAGGCCGCTCGAGGAAAATCATCTTGTGTTGTAGTGATGCCTCCTAACAAGCAGAAATACACTATCTGCTTGGAAGAATTTCCGAGTGGCCAGAATTTTTTAGCGCTGTGCACTGCTAACCCGCTTAGTTCCAGTGAAGCGTTTATAGAAACTACGAAGCCACTTGGGGAGAATACTTTCCTGTTGAAGACATGCCTCCTAGCAAGCGGAAATACGCTATCTGCTCAAAATGATTTCTGAGCCTCAGGAATTTTCTAGCACCTTGCACTGCTAACCCATGCGGTTCCAGTGTAGTGCTTATAGAAATTACGAGGCGACCTGGGGAAAATACTCTTTGTGTTGAAGACAGGCATCCTAACAAGTGGAAATACGTTATCTGCTCGGAAGAATTGATGAGCAGCTGGGATTTTCTAGTAACGTGCACTGCTAACCTGCGCGGTTCCCATGTAGAGTTTATAGAAACTAAGAAGCCACCAGGGGGAAGCACTGAATGTGTTGAAGACATGCCTCCTGATAAGTGGATATACGCTATCTGCTCGAAAGAATTTCCGAGCGGCCGATATTTTCTAGCACCATGCACTGCTAACCCGCGTGGTTCCAGTGTAGCTCTTCTAGAAAATACCAGAACTCTTAGGGAAAATACTGTAGTGTTAAAGACATGCGTCCTATCAAGCGGAAATACGCTATTTGCTCGAAAGATTTTCAAATCAGTAGGGATATTCTAGCACCATGCACTGCTATCACATGCAGTCCCAATGTAGGGCTAATAGAAACTAAGAGGCCACTTGGGAGAAACACTCTCGTGTTGAAGACATGCCTCCTTACAAGCAGAAATACGCTATCTGCTCGGATGAATTTCAGAGTGGCAGGGATTTTGCTGCACTGGGCTCTCCTAACCTGCGTGGTTCCAATGTAGCGCTTGTAGAAACTACAAGGCAACATAGAGAAAATCATGTCGTGTTAAAGACATGCTTCCTATCAAGTGGAAATACGCTACCTGCTCGAAAAAAATTACCGATCGGCAGGGTTTCTCTAGCACCATGCACTGATAACCAGCACAGTCCCAGTGTAGCATTTATAGAATCTACGAGGTCATTTGGGGAAATACTCTTATTTTGAAGACATGCCTCTTAATAAGCAGAAATACGCTATCTCCTCTGAAGAATTTCCGATTGGCAGGGATCTTTAAGTACTGTGCACTGCTAAACCGTGCGGTTCCAGTGTAGGGCTAATAAAAACTTAAAGGCTACTTGGAAAAATTTTCTCGAGTTAAAGACATGCCTCCTAAAAAGCGCGCTATATGCTAGGAAGAATTTCCGAGCGGCATGGATTTTGCTGCACCGTGGTCTGCTAACCCGCGTGGTTCTAATGTAGTGCTTATAGAAACTACAAGGCAACATGGGGAAAATAATCTCGTGTTGAAGACATTCCTCCTAACAAGCAAAAATATGGTATCTGCTCAGAAGAATTTCCGAGCGGCATTGATTTTCTATATCTTGAAAACTGAGTAAAATCTGATTTTTTTTTTTAAGAAGATGAGCACTATAAATCATTTTATTTGCATAAGGTGAATTGGGTAAAATATAAAAGTCCTATTGAAATATTCAGAATTATTGAGTAGACTCTCAAGCTAGTTCTTAATATTTTTATGATTTCTTACATTATGCATAGTCAAAGGATACTTTTGTTATAAGGAATCAAATAGATTTTTAATTTGCCCAATTACTCTTTCAAAATTTACTAAAATTACATCAATTGAAGTGTATGTGATATTAAGTGGAGTTTACATAACATGCAAGTATTTACTATTCATATCTTTTACTGCATGAAATACAAATAC
>NC_090751.1:7993920-7996420 GCF_036898095.1 Palaemon carinicauda
TAATGTAGCCTCGGTGAGAAAAAAAAAATAGGTATTATATGATGATTTTGCCTCTAGGCATGTTTACCAACTGGACATCAATCTGAGTGAAGTCTGTAACACTTTGTAGTTAAAATGGAAAGGGAAATATAAATCTAGAGATAATTATCATTAATTAAATTGAAAAAAAGAAAAAAAAAGTTATTGACAGGAAAAGATAAAAACACCAGATTTTTTTTTCTATGGAGCACTAAAGGGCCAAGCATCTAACACAACATAATATGGTCTATAACTCTTAGTATGTAGATAAAAAGATAACATATAAACATATAAAATCCACAATATAGTATGGTCTTTCACCATTAGTATTTAGAGAAGAACATAACAAATAAAACATATAAATAAGGAGACAATTTTATCATGAATTAAAAAACGGAAAATGGTTTATGAAAAACAAGACAAAAATAGAAAAATAAAGAATATTTTAGTCCATGATTTTTTTTACAATTAGTATTTAGAGAAGAAAATAACATAAACATATAAATAAGGAGGACAATTTTATCATGAATTAAAAAAACGGCAAATGGTCTATGAAAAACAGGACAAAAACACAAAAATATGGAATATTTTAGTCCATGATTTTTTTAGGGGGGGGGGTGAGTGGGGGGGGACTTGGGGGGAGGGGGGAGGGGAGGTAGAATGAAGTAATAAGATTGCTGATTTGCCATAGAGAGAAATGAAGCAATCAGATTGTTGATTTACCATAGAGAACAAGATAAAAACACCAAAACATAGAATATTTCAGTTCATGATTTTTTGAGGGGAGGGGGGGGGGGGGGGGGAGTGGGGGGTTGGGGCCCTAAATGACCAACCAACTGAACTTGGTAACTAGTCTCGTTTACCCGAGAGAATTGTGTATTGTTCAGCAGCAAATTAAAGCAAATTAAAGCGTCAGAATATTCAACGCGACCGAGGGACTGCAGAAGCAATGTGTACAGATGATATAACACAGTGGAGGGAAAGGTCGAGAGAGCGTTCGAGTTCAGCTTTGACGAATAATGAATCATGCTGTACTATAGCAAAGGTGAAACTGCTTCGTTTTAAGAGCGGTTTGTGAGGAAAGGCTTGATTTAATATATCATCGTTATATGAAAGATTTCTCTACCTGTGCCGAGAAGAGAGATATTAATAGGTCTGTGTATGATTTGTCATAGCCTTTATTTGGATTCGATTACGATATATATAAAATCATTTGAGCAGTTTTTAACTGTATATATCATATGGTCGTAATTTTGAATTGTCATCTCTGTGATTTTATGAAGTTTCAAAGAAAAATTTATGAATTTATATATATATATATATATATATATATATAATATATATATATATATGTATATGTATATGTATATGTATATGTATATGTATATGTATATGTATATGTATATGTATATGTATATGTATATGTATATGTATATGTATATGTATATATATATATATATATATATATATATATATATATATATATATATATATATTTAATAAATAAACAATTAAAAAAGTTTTAACGTATGTACTATAAACTCGCAATTTTCTATATTTTGTTATGAATATCTGTATTTAGAGTATAACTCCAAAAACTCACCTTCTACACATCAAAAATCAAAAACATTCGCTCACCATTTCACTGTATGATTAATTGATAGGAAATTGTATGTAGCCACTGGGAAAATAATATAAACTTGAACGGCTGGAATCATATTCCTAGATCTCTCCCTATCATATAACCGTTACAATCGTCAACTAATTTCGTTATAAGAAGATTTTGTCACAAAATAATTTCTACTGACGAGCGTATCTTGCATAACGAACGACTGGATGTTGTCGTGAGCTTCTTTTGATTTTTTTTTTTTCATGTGAATTTTACTTGTCAAAGCTTGGCATAATAAAATAAATAGATGAAAAGACTATTCATGGATAATTATTCCTTGATAGCTCACGTGATTCCTTAAACTTCCCTTTGATGATCAATATTTTAACGTTAATGTTATTTGGCTTTGATGTTGTGAAAGGGGGGCCTTCAATATGCTCCGAAGACGATTGAGGATTTTGTACAATATCTTCCTTCGATATTTTGAAAGGAGGACTTCAATGTGCATCGAAGAAGATTGAGGATTTTGTACAATATCTCCCTTCGATATTGTGAAAGGAGGCCTTCAATGTGCTCCGAAGAAGATTGAGGATTTTGTACAATATCTTGCTTCGATATTGTGATACGAGAGAGGCCTTCAATGTGCTCCGAAGAATATTAAGGATTTTGTACAATATCTTGCTTCGATATTGTGAAAGGGGGCCTTCAATATGCACCGAAGAAAATTGAGGATTTTGTACAATAACTAGATATCGTTCATAGATTTTAATCGTTTTTGAAACCACATTTGATAGAGAAATGCAATAAAGCATAAAACTTTGATGATTCTATAAACCAGTATGATAGCATATAAACCTTATGTGATTTTCTTTA
>NC_090751.1:8011420-8017050 GCF_036898095.1 Palaemon carinicauda
AAACCCCCCAACCTTAGTTCACAATGATGGTAAGGTTGCAGACACTAATGGCACCTAACAAGTCTGAGCGGGACTCGAACCCCCGACTGGCAAACACCAGGCAGAGACGTTACCAATCAGGCCACAGCAACCCTGTAATCCGTAAAACTGTCTCTTAACTTCATTAAGTATCCTGGACTAACCAGGATTTTTTTTGTCATATGGAAATAATGATTAATCCTATCATTTTTCACTTACATTTCATTTATCACTTAAATTTTGATAATGCTAGAAATAATCTATTTATATTGTTTTAAATTAATCTATGTACTTAATAATCTGTAATTTTATATTTCAATAGGAATTATTACGGTTTTGTCGAATAATGATAAATCCTATAATTTTCTCTTATATTTTCTGAAAGCTGAATATAATCTCTTTGCAGTATATTATTCAATATTAATTTGTTCACAAAAATCTAATAATTATATTATTTTTGTACACGAAGTATCGTGGATTATTGAGTTTCTTGTCATATGGAAATAATGATAAATCATAAAGTTTTTTATTCATATTTAAAAAATTCTAAAGTAATCTTTATATTATTCGCAATGAATTTATACATATAGAAAACTAATAAATATTTTTTTTTATTGTATATGAAAAAATTATCAAGGATTAGCTAGTTCCCGGTCATTTGGAAAGAATGATTAATTCTATCATTTTTTTTCGCTTTTAATGTGAGGTTTATAAAATTATTCTATTCGAATTAATTGTTGTACATAAAATATTCAAATAAATATTGTTTGGTATTTTATAAGAATTGTATCCTACAATCAATAATTTCTTGGGATCGACCAAAAAAAAAAAAAAAAAAAAAGTTTTTCCGTAAGTTATTCTTATTACAAAATGGGTTAGTTTACCACCTTTGAAGGCAGTGTATAGTTGCTTTTTAAAGTTAATTTTTATGTATACCAATCTAAACATTGCAATCCTGGTAATTCAAAATTTAATTTACTGTATAATCTTTATAAATTTTACATTTTCCGACTCTGAAAAATTAAACATTTTGAAAACAAAATGACCTGAATAGAGACACTCATACTATTATACTTGACACACAGAGAGAGAGAGAGAGAGAGAGAGAGAGAGAGAGAGAGAGAGAGAGTATAAATTTTACATTTTCAGACTGTTTTAAAAGTTAAGGTGTTGAATAAGATAATCCAGAGAGAGAGAGAGAGAGAGAGAGAGAGAGAGAGAGAGAACATAAATTCTACATTTTGAGACTAATAAAAGTTAATGGTTGAAAAAGATAACCCAGATAAAGACACTTAGAGAGAGAGAGAGAGAGAGAGAGAGAGAGAGAGAGAGAGAGAGATCCTACATTTTCAGACCGTTTTAAAATTTAATGTGTTGAAAAGATAACCCAGATAAAGACACTTATAGAGAGAGAGAGAGAGAGAGAGAGAGAGAGAGAGAGAGAGAGTAATCAAACAAACGACTGCTTCGTCATCACACGCTATTCTATTGAGTTTCTCATCCTGCTGTTTGTTTAAAGTTTTTATTGTTTATATGTGAAAGATCTAATTTATTGATAGAGTTCTTATAATATTTTAGTTTGATTGCTCATTATTTTTCTTGTAGTTTATTTAATTCCTTGTTTCTTTTCCTCACTGGGCTTATTCCTTGTTGGAGCCTTTGTGCTTATAGCATTCTGCTTCCCCTACTAGGGTTGTAGCTTAGCTAGTATAACAATAACAATAACAATATTCATACATTCTCTTGTAGATTATGTCCTTTTTTCCTTTCCTCACAGGGCTATTTTCCCTGTTGGAGCCTTTGGGTTAATAATAATAATAATAATAATAATAATAATAATAATAATAGTAATAATAATAATAATAATGATGATGATGATGATGATGATAATAATAGTATTTCATCGTGTAGTTTATTTCCTTGTTTCCTTTCCTCACTGGGCTATTTTCCTGCTGGAGCCTTTGGGCTACTACTACTACTACTACTACTACTACTACTACTACTACTACTACTACTACTAATAATAATATTAATAATAATAATAATAATAACAATAACAATAACAATAACACTAACAATATCTAAATTAATATATGAACCCAATAACAATAAAATCAACAATCTGACCAAAATAATTCTAAATTGGAGCCTTTGCAAATCACCTCGTAGTCCGTCGATCCACTGCTATTCTCTCTGATTTTCTCTGGGGACGAATTCGAATTGAGTTTGCTTTTGCCACAGGATTTCGAAGGAATTACTCAAAGCATGGCAGTCAAAGAGACCCAGGTCGAAATGATCAGGGAATCCCCTAGATGGGCTAGAAGATGAAGCTTTAACAGAGAGAGAGAGAGAGGAGAGAGAGAGAGAGAGAGAGAGAGAGAGAGAATTTCTAATTCTAAAGACCGTTCCATGATACGCAATTAGAAGAAAATAAAAAGGTATATTTTATTTATATATATATATATACATATATATATATATATATATATATAGAGTATATATATATATATATATATAGAGTATATATATATATATATATATAGTATATATAATATATTTATATATATACAGTATATATAATATATTTATATATATATATATATATATATATAGATACAGTATATATATATATATATACATATATATATATATATATATATAGGTTTTTCAAAAAGGCCCATAAAAGAAACACAGGAAATATGAATAAATCACACTATATTTCGGTCAATAAACATCGACCCTCTTCAGGATGTAAAGTAAAAATGAGGAATACAGTGGAGAGTGACGGTTTATATATGAAAGCAAAAGGGTGTGTTCAATTGTTCTATAGTTGTTATAATTGCTGGAAGGATTAGCCAAATTTAATTACATCCAGGTGCATCTTCTTTGTGTTGAGCCGCTTGGAGGAAGTCTTGACCTCTGATGCATGTCTGGTGGTCGGTCTCCGTGGATTATCTTCTTAATGATAGGGTTGAGAAGAGTATTGTCCACTGTGTCAGCTTTCCATTGGCCCCCAGTTAGGTTCATAGATGTCATGATTTGCTGACTTGATTCGTTCTTGCAGAAATGTCCTGGAGGAATTAGGAAAGGGGTCCGATGTTGACGTCCAGCGTGAAAAGCCATACATTTTTGGTATACCTTGTTCTTGCAGACACTGAATGGGAAAAAGATCTAAAATTAGCTTTTTTGGACATACTAATTATAAGGGAATCGACGGGGTATAATTTCACTGTGTATAGAAAACCAACTTTCTCTATTTCCTACATTCATTTCTTTAGTTATCACGACATTTCTGTAAAAATTGGAGTAGCTTGCAATCTATTTCTTAGAGGTTTGAGAATCTGTTCCCCAGCCTACCTAAATAAAGAATTTGAAATCATTCGTAAACAACTCGCCCAGCTATTCTACCCGACGTATGTCATAGAAAAGGCCATCAGCAAAGCCAACACGATATATTATAAAGATCATGATGTTACTAACCAAAGAGATTTTAAAAATAAGATAAAACTCCCATATATAGAAGGTATTAAAAATATAACAAATCATATCAAAACTGAGAACCCCTTTGTTTTTTCATATCCAAAGACCATAGGAAGCGCCCTTATTAATGTTTATCAAAATAAAAGAGATATAGAATCCGGCGTTTATAAAGTAACATGTGGGGATTGTGATAAAGTGTATGTTGGGCAAACGGGCCGTTCGCTATCTCAAAGATTATCCGAACACAAAAGATCTGTTAGATATGGCTATGAAAACTCAGGGATTTTCGTTCACCTTAGGGATTTAGGGCACCAGATTAACTGGAGTGAGTCGTCTTTGCTTTTTAAGAGTACCTGTCTGTACAGAAGGAAAATCCTGGAATCAGCCATCATAAATAAATCAAACACAATTAACCTAACTGGAGGCCAATAGAAAGCTGACACAGTGGACAATACTCTTCTCAACCCTATCATTAAGAAGATAATCCACAGAGACCGACCACCAGACATGCATCAGAAGTCAAGACTTACTCCAAGCGGCTCAACAATAAGAAGACGCACCTGGATGTAATTAAATTTGGCTAATCCTTCCAGCAATTATAACAACTATAGGACAATTGAACACACCCTTTTGCTTTCATATATAAACCGTCACTCTCCACTGTATTCCTCATTTTTACTTTACATCCTGAAGAGGGTCGATGTTTATTGACCGAAATATAGTGTGATTTATTCATATTTCCTGTGTTTCTTTTATGGACCTTTTTGAAAAAATATGTTAAACTGTTCGATTACAGTTATAAGTAAGACATATATATATATATATATATAATATATTACATATATTATATATATATATATATATATAATATATTACATATATATATATATATATATATATAATATATTACATACATATATATATATATATAATATATATTACATACATATATATATATATATATATATGTATATATATATATATATACATATTACATACATATATATATATATACATATATATATATAAATATATATATATATATATATATACATACATAATATATATATATATATATATATAATATATTACATACATATATATATATATATATATATGTATATATATATATATATACATATTACATACATATATATATACATATATATATATAAATATATATATATATATATATATACATACATAATATATATATATATATATATGTATATATATATATATATATGTGTGTATATGTGTATGTATGTATGTATATATATATATATATATGTGTGTGTGTGTGTGTGTGTGTATATGTATATGTATATGTGAAACAGTTGGGAGTGGGTGGGTCGTTTCTTAGCATTATTATTGATTTTTTAAGTAATAGATCTCAAAGAGTTGTTGTTGATGGGCACCATAGTGATTATAGGAATGTGATATCCGGTGTTCCACAGGGTAGTGTTCTTGGCCCATTACTTTTTTATACTATATACACATGACATGTGGTTTGGCCTAGAAAACAAGCTTGTTGCATATGCAGGTGATGCTACTCTCTTTGCATCAATTCCATCCCCTGAATGTAGATCTAGGGTTGGTGAATCCCTTAATAGAGATTTAGCTAGAATTAGTGTATGGTGCAAATTATGGGGTATGAAGTTGAATCCTAACAAAACTCAAAGTATGATTGTAAGTAGGTCAAGGACGGTGGTTCCTCAACATCCGGATCTCAGTATTGATAATGTTTCCTTAAATATGTATGACTCTTTCAAAATTTTAGGTGTGATTCTCGACAGTAAATTTACTTTTGAGAAACATATAAGGTCTGTGTCTTCTTCAATTTCACAAAAAATAGGCTTATTGAGAAAGTCTTTCAAGATTTTCGGTGATCAATCTATTCTGAAGAAGTGTTTTAATTCTTTCATTCTACCTTGTTTTGAGTATTGTTCTCCTGTCTGGTCTTCAGCCGCTGATTCTCATCTTAATTTGTTGGACAGAAACTTACGGTCTATTAAATTTCTTATTCCTGATCTAGATATTAATCTCTGGCACCGTCGTTCAATTAGTTCATTATGCATGTTGCATAAGATTTTTCACAACTCTGACCATCCTTTACATTCAGATCTCCCTAG
>NC_090751.1:8022550-8025050 GCF_036898095.1 Palaemon carinicauda
CTCTCTGTATGGAGTTTGGTTCAAATTCTGTCGGTATATATCGGTATAAATCTTAAAAGAATCTAATGTCTACGTCATTGCCCAAGGAGAAATAGGTGTTGTAAACTTTTTTCTGCTTTGAAAGAAGAACAGTTAGACAGAATATTCTACTTCGGGAGTTTTTAGCTAGATTAGGACTTGGTTTACTAAATAAATACCCATTTTCCTTCTATGTAATATAAAATTAACGGCCAATTTATTCGTTAGAAAATATTCCTTCCGATTTATTTGTTGGCAATCCTGGCCCCCTCCTTCGACAAAGTCCAATATCACCAGAACTATCGTCGAAAATTTCCTTTTAAAGTTGGTTGTTTCTTTGTAATTACTTTGATTAAACAATCATATTTAGAAGAATCTTCTTCTTTGTTTTACATTTTAGGTAATATGTTTGTAAGGAAATATTTTACATGTATTTCGATATTTAAAATACGATAGTTTCTTGGAATGAATGACGTAATTTCTGATGTTGTTAAAAGTCCCAATAGATGGCATCAGGGAGGTCATTTTGAAAATAAAAAAAACAAAGACTAATAAACCTTCAGTATATAGTCTTTGCAAAAAACTAGATGAGACCAGTTTTGAGGAACATTTGGGGTGTTACCTCGTGATGCCTTAGCCAATAGGAACACGTCGTGCGAAATAACTATTGAGGAATAGTTGTTCGCTCCTTCAATTACGCAAAAGTTAAAGAGCAATTCACAAAGCACCATTACAAAACTTTTTTTTTTTTTTTTCATTTAACGTTCTCAAATTGGAATTGAAGAATTAGCTACGTTTCAATTTTGTTGAAATGACAGAATATCTATATTTAATGGTATATGTTGTATTAAAATAAATGAAAAACTGAATAAAGTCTTCTTTATAAATCATTACGAGAGAGAGAGAGAGAGAGAGAGAGAGAGAGAGAGAGAGAGAGAGAGAGAGAGAGGGGGGGGGAATTTAATGTTACTTTAAAATTAATAAATACTAATTACAATCTTACAGAGAGAGAGAGAGAGAGAGAGAGAGAGAGAGAGAGAGAGAGAGAGAGAGATTAAATGGTGCCTTGAAATGGATAGAAAAATAAATACAATCTTGACTATAAACTATTACGAGAGAGAGAGAGAGAGAGAGAGAGAGAGGAGAGAGAGAGAGAGAGAGAGAGATTGAATGTTGCCTTGAAATGGATAAAAAACTAAATACTGTACAATCTTAGCTATAAATTATTACGAGAGAGAGAGAAAGAGAGAGAGAGAGAGAGAGAGAGAGAGAGAGAGAGAGAGAGAGAGAGATTAAATGTTGCCTTGAAATGGATAAAACAATAAATACAATCTTAGCTATAAATTATCACGAGAGAGAGAGAGAGAGAGAGAGAGAGAGAGAGAGAGAGAGAGAGAGATTAAATGTTGCCTTGAAATGGATAAAACAATAAATACAATCTTAGCTATAAATTAGTACTAGAAAGAGAGAGAGAGAGAGAGAGAGAGAGAGAGAGAGAGAGAGAGAGAGAGAGAGAGAGAGAGAGAGAGAGAGAGATTAAATGTTGCCTTGAAATGGATAAAAAAATAAATACAATATTAACTTTAAATTATTACGAGAGAGAGAGAGAGAGACAGAGAGAGAGAGAGAGAGAGAGAGAGAGAAAAGAGGGGGCCGCTATTTTTAACTATAAGTTTCCTTATCAATTAATCAATATGTTTACTTCTGGATTGTTTATTGTAGCTGAACGTCTAAAGCAATATCCTCAATAATGAACACACAAATAGCATAAGCCTGGCAGGAAAATATCAGCCTTATCAATAATGTGAAACGATGGAGAATATGATTGCAAAACACCATTAAATTCATATGTGGATTTAAACTTAAGAGCCACTTTCTAAAAAGCCGAGAAAACGTCTGAGGAGCCAATAATTCATATATAAAGTGTTTATCTGTGTGGGCTGTGCCATTCCTAGCTTTGTGTGATATTCAAGGATATTTCTGTATTGATACTCAACACGACGTGAAAATTTCTGAGGAACAATACATGGTGTGCATCCACACAGTTTATCAATGTGAACTGTGCCACTATAGCTTTGAGTGATGAGGACTTTATTCATTCAATTTAAGGATGTTTCTCTAATGATACTCAACATGACGTGAAGACTTCTTAAGACCAATAAATGGTGTGCATCCACACAGTTTATCAATGTGAACTGTGCCACTATAGCTTTGTGTGATGAGGACTTTATTCATGCAATTCCAGGATATTTCTCTAATGATAACATGACGTGAAGACTTCTGAGGACCAATAAATGGTGTGCATCCACAACGTTTATCAGACCGTGTCACCACAGATTTGTGTAATGAGGACTTTATTCATTCAATTCCAGGATATTTCTCTAATGATGCTCAGATCGAAAATTAAAAGTATAATTCAGTAAAATCAGAGATGCTCTTAGTCTTAACCTACCATAACAAGAAAAATCGTCGAGTGTGATAC
>NC_090751.1:8045050-8047550 GCF_036898095.1 Palaemon carinicauda
TATATATATATATATATATATATATATATATATATATATAGATATATATATATATATAAATATATATATATATATATATATATATATATATATATATATATATTTATTTATTTATTTAATATACAATCTATCTATCTATCTATCTATATATATAAATATATTTATTTAATATACAATCTATCTATCTATCTATCTATCTATCTATATATATATATATATATATATATATATTTATGTATATATATATATATATATATATATATATATATATATATATATTTATGTATATATATATATATATATATATATATATATATATATATATATATATATATATATATTTATTGATTTAATATAGAATATATATATATATATATATATATATATATATATATATATATATATATATATATATATATATATATATATATAACATCCATTCTAAAGTGATATTATAGTATTAAGCTTTATCTAGATGAAATACTAGAGAATTTCCCTTTCTTTCTATATATAAAAATAAAAGAACTTCACCCCTACAAACTGGAAGGTTTTCTATATTACTCAAATGTATTAATATTTCACACGCTCTTCCTTTCACTTTTATACATTTTTCTTACAACCATCACATCCTCTCTATGGTTTCTGACCGCTCTGGAAAAGTAAAATATCCATATCTACCATTTCTCAGCCTCACAGACATTCAATGAATAACAGTTAGGTTTTCCAGGGTCTACGAGTGAAAACCAGCAACTCGCTTCCAGAACGGAAAAAGTTATATTTTATTGGGCTCTTGACAACTGGAATTCAGTCCATTAGAGTGTAGTTGTTAGTAAGAGATTTCGTCTACATTTGTAAGAAAAATGTATCAATAAAATAAAGTTGGGTGTTTTTGTTAGCAAGAGGTTTCGTCTACATTTGTAAGAAAAATTTATCAATGAAATAAAATTCTATCCGTTTTTTTTTCATATTAGGGGCATGAAATAGCTACAATATATAGAAGGTAGATATATAAACATGGATAAATACTGGATATAATAAAGGTAAAAAGGCCTTACATCTTTAAAAAGTATATATTTAGACTTTTAAACCCGTGTTTACACTCATGTGATTTTATGAAGATGAGTAAAATCTGCCTTTTTTTTTTAATGAAAATCAAGTCTAAAGTACTTTACGAAGTACTCACAGATAATACAAGAAAAGGTAATTAATATTAAAACTCCAAATATTGGTCGTCAGCTTAAAAAGTTACTTCAAATTATTATTGCTCTGGATTTTGGTGTTGGAAGGAGATCCAGTTTTTACTTAAGGATTTCATATATTCCGGATGTTATGCATCATTATATATGTTATGTATATTCTCTGGCATTCTTGATATTGGATTGCATTTATGGTCTCTGGCCAGAGACAAAAAAGCTTTTTCGGTTGATTTTAAATTAAAATTCCATATATTATGTATCATTAGCTATGTTATGTATCAAATCCGGGATCTTTGATATTGGATAGCATTTATGAAATCCTATTAATGTTAAGGGTACCCTAACTGTCTCTGGCCAGAGACAAAAAAGCTTTTTGGGTTGATTTTAAATTCAGATTTATACCTTGAGCTGGGAAGATACTGAGAACGTGAAATATCTATGTTGATATTAGATGTGATTAAAGCAATAGATAGACAGGCAGAGTAATAGATAGAGGGATATTCAGCATGACAGGTAGATATACTTCCAGACGCGAAATATTAATCAGATTTGAGTGGAAGGTATGACATTAATAGTTAAATAGGTGTGAAAATTATGATTAATAACCAAAGTAACATAGCAACAACAACAACAACAACAACGACAATAATAATAATAATAACAATAAAATAATATATAAAAATAATATTAATAATAATATTAATAATAATAATAATAATAATAATAATAATAATAATAATAATAATAATAATAATAGATATTTCATAAAAATCCTGTACCTAAGAGGGTGATTAAACATAGTTATCCTCATAACAGTTTAAATGTTAGTTTTTCGACATTAATCTTAACTAAAACAGAATGATTCCACCGTTGAGTGAGATATTTCTTTTTACGGAAATTGTTACACTGGTGTTAAATCTCCGGAAATTAAAAAGCTTTAGGTTACCATAGAAAAAACATATTTACTCTACTTACAGTATTACATTTTTTTTAATCCTTAGATTTTCGTTTTGAAATACATATTGATATTTCAGATGTAAATTTTTGTATTCTCTCTATTCTTTTCAGCTTTAATTATTTCATGAACTAATAAACTAAGAGAAACGATTCTTATTCAAAATAACCAATTGGAAACTTCTATGTCTCGCAATTTGATGGACGGGAGTTGGACACGCAACCAAGCTCAATAGTTTCATGTAGTGTCTGTAACATCACCATCCTTGTAAGCTAGGGATGAGGGTTTCGGGGTTGACTATGGGTCTATATGCTGAGACATCAGCAGCCATTGCCTGTCCCTCCCTGGT
>NC_090751.1:8052313-8057313 GCF_036898095.1 Palaemon carinicauda
ATGGAGTTCGTATATTAGTGATTTCTCATTAGTAACTTTTTTTTTTTTTAATTTCACTTTAATTCGCTATTAGGTATCAATAGTTCGCTAAGCTATGATGAAAATTAGTTTTATTCAATTATTATATCATTTTATGATACAATGTTATAAAATATATTTAATATCTTAAATTTTTATCTATTCTAAAATTTACTAAATAAATAGAAATGGTTAATCCTTCAAAATATCCAACATATGAGAAAAAACTATTTTTATCCATTTACAATATCAGTTTATGATACCATGTAATTAGATTCAAGTAATATTTCTCATATCTATTTTCAAAATTAATCAATTGAGAAAAATATAAGGATCACCGAAATATTTCTCTTAGATTTTACCTTAATAGCTGTCTAATTCGAAATTCCCTAAGATGTGAAATATTGTCATTCATTTACAATATCACTTCATACCATAGTATTAAATTCACATGGTATTTTTCAAAAAATGAAAAATTTTGGTAATCATTCACAGTTTCTTAAGCTATAATTAAAACAATTTTTATCCACTTAAAATATCAGATCATACCATGTGAATAAATTTTTTTGATATTTTTCATTTCTGTTTATTTTAAAATTTACCAAATAAAACAAATTCAGGTTCCTAACCTTTGGCAGAATATATGAAAATATTTTCTTTTTATTCATTTTACAATGGTAGCCAACGATACCATGCTATTAAATTTGTTTAATATTATCCAGGTATATTCTAAAATTTACCAAATAAACGAAAAATATATAAAAATCCCAGAAAACCATATAGAGAAAAAATTCATACAATAAATTTCACGACCAACGTAAACCCTTTTTCATTCTTATTTTATATTAATTTTATTTGCTATAATTAAATGATAAATATTTTCTACTTATATCTTAAAATTTACCAAATTAAAGAAAAAAAAAGTATGAAAATTCTCGAAACCATATAGAAAATAGAATTCATACAATACATTTCACGACCTACTTAGAGCCCTTTTCATTATTCAACTGCTATAATTGAATGTGTAAAATTTTCCATCTATATTTCAAAATTTACCAAATACAAGAATATATGAAAATCCCCGACACCACATGAAGGAAAAATTCATGGAATAGATTTTACGACCTAGGTAGACCCTTATCATTATTTAACTTAACTGCTATAATTAAATGTTAAAAACTTTCCATTTATATTTTAAATTTTACCAAATAAAAGAAAAAATATAAGAAAATCCCTGAAACCATAAACAGAAAAAATTCATACAATAAATTTCACGACCTACGTACACCCCATTTCATTCTTAATTTATACTTAACTTAAGTACCATAATATAAAGAGTAAAACCTTAAGCCTCGTCGAATTCAAGTCTTATTTTTATCCCATTCTTCCCTCCATCCCATTTCTCTTTTCGTGAAAACAAAAAATGACGCGGATAAATACAAAGGCTTTTAAAACCCCACAAATTAATTACACCTGGAACTTGAAAGGTGAGATTAATGAAACCATCAAAAGGAGGGAGAAAAAAAATCCGGGACTTTGGAACGGCAACACTCCAGAAGTGGAAAGAGCATTTTGAGGAGCGTTTTTCATGGGACCTACGTTAACATATAACTTTCCAGATTGTGATTCTATAATTACTAGATGGTATTATAAATAATCTACAATATGCTCCTTGGTACTTAACAGTAATTAATTAAATCAAATAATCTTTATATGCTTATTGTCAAACGTTATTAGGAATAAACTCAAAAAAATAAATTATATATATATATATGTATATATATATACTGTATATATATATATATGTATATATATATATATATATATATATATATATATATATATATATATATATATATATATATATATATATATATATATATATATAAGATGTACTATCTTTTATATATATATATATATATATATATATATATATATATATATATATATATATATATATATATATATATATATATATATATAAAATAGTGCACACACATAAATATATACATATACATATACATATACATATACATATACATATACATATACATATACATATACATATACATATATATATATATATATATAATATATATATATATATATATATATATATATATATATATATATATATATATACACTGATAGCCAGATAGATAAACAAAAAGCTACACAGAAAACCCGAAGAGTAAAAAAAAAATGACGTATCCTTCTATTCTCCAACATATGGCCAAATCTGGACTGAATCCAAATCCGTAGGGTCTTGCGTGTAAGAGATGCAGTCGAAATATATAAGATATTGTAGCCTTTCTCTCTCTCTCTCTCTCTCCTCTTCTCTCTCTCTCTCTCTCTCTCTCTCTCTCTCTCTCTCTCTCTCTCTCTCTCTCTCTCTCTCTTTTTTTTTTTTGGTCGCTGAAATATGAAAAGAAAATGGCATCGTGCCAGGCTCCAAGTTTGTTTTGAACAGAAAGCTCTGCATCATAAGGCGGAATTATTCAACAATGTATTGTTGAGAATCTATGGTGACAGCCAATGCATTTTTTTGTTTACAAACTAGAAACAGATCTTAAAGATGCTGTTATATTTTCTTAAATATATCTTTTTCATGTAAATATCATAAAATGTTGAATGGCTTCCACTTTACCGAGTATTTTAGTTATTTTCAAATTATACATTAAGGTCACTAAGTTTGATTTTAAAATCCTGAAGGTAATTAAGATTAATTATGAAATGATATTATATATTCAGTAAGTACATGAACTAGTCTCACCTTACTAAATGATCTGTTATATTACATCCTTTAAAAAGAAAATGAATCGCTGGTTTTATTATTATTATTATTATTATTATTAATATTATTATTATTATTATTATTATTATTATTATTATTATTATTATCTATTAGTAGTAGTAGTAGTAGTAGTAGTAGTAGTAGTAGTAGTAGTAGTAGTAGTAGCTAAGCTACAACCCTAGTTGGAAAAGCAAGATGTTATAAGCCCAAGAGCTACAACAGGGAATATTATCCAGTGAGGAAAGGAAATAAGGAAATAAATAAATGATATAGGAAGTAATGAACAAATAAAATAAACATTCTCGAAAACCATAATGTTATTAAAACAGATATTTCATATATAAGTTATAAAAAGACTTGTCACCCTGATTAACATAAAAACATTCAGTAAAAGTCTTTTGTTTTTTTTAAGATTTTATGGTAAATGACTGACGTCTTACAACATGTAAAAATATTTAGCCATTTTGATAATTTTCCCCAATGAGGTCCTGTAATATTAAAGAAAAATTACTACGCTCACATGTTTTTGCTATATCCAAATGTTAAAAAAACGGCCTTTGACATTCGATGTTTTTCAAACTCTGCTCCTATTACCTCTGTCAGATCAATCTCCCAGCCATAAAAAAAAACTTCCACCCCCATTTTAATACCTATATGAAACCTGTCCCCCTCTACCCCCCCCCCCCCCCTTGAAAAATCCTATTGCAAACAACAAATATGGATCAAACTTCCAATAATAGTTTAGCCTACTCTCAGTAATCCCCTTCCAAGGTATTTCACATTGGTTTTTCCCAATAGTTTCATAGCCATTATTGCGGAAGTTCTTTGAAACCCTTTCATGCAAGTTCATTAAAGTAAGTTTTCACTTCCCTCTTTATTTTTTATCGTATTATCTTCGTTCACTTATTGTTTATGCGTCACTTGTATCTTCGGGATTGCAAGATCCAGGAATTGTTTGCTCGTGACTGTTTTAACCTTTTAACAATGGTCCAGGGGATCAAGGGATTTTATGACCCATGGTTCCAAAATGACTGGATGAGTTTTGATAACCTGCAGCTGTGGGATATTATTATTATTATTATTATTATTATTATTATTATTATTATTATTATTATTATTATTATTATTATTATTATCATTATTATCATTATTATCATTAATATCATTACTATCATTACTATCATTATTATTATTGATATTATTAATATTATTATTTTCATTATTTTTATTATTTTTATTATTTTTTTTTTATTTTTTGTTGTTGTTTTTGTTGTTAAAATTAGTTTTATTATTATTATTATTATCATTATTATTATTATTATTACTATTATTATTATTATTACTAGCTAAGCTACAACACTAGTTGGAAAAGCAAGATGCTATAAGCCCAAGGGCTCCAACAGAGAAATAGCCCAGTGAGGAAAGGAAATAAGGAAATAAATAAACGATATAAGGAGTAATGAACAATTTAAATAAAATATTTTGAAAACAATAACATTAAAACAGATATTTCAAATATAAACTATAAAAAGACTTATGTCAGCCTGTTCAACATATAAACATTTGCTGCAAAGTTTGAACTTTTGAAGTTTCACTGATTCAACTACCCGATTAGGAAGATCATTCCACAACTTGGTCACCTATGGCTCCTTAACGATTTGAGGAATTTTTAATATTAGACGATTTATAATATAAAGAAAAACATCTATTAAAAGACACGATGTCTCAACATGGGTTTTACTTTTATGGCCAACCTCTAACCTCTTATGAACAATGTATATTTCTTCCTTAACAACAATAACATTAAAACAGATATTTCAAATATAAACTATAAAAAGACTTATGTCAGCCTGTTCAACATATAAACATTTGCTGCAAAGTTTGAACTTTTGAAGTTTCACTGATTCAACTACCCGATTAGGAAGATCATTCCACAACTTGGTCACCTATGGCTCCTTAACGATTTGAGGAATTTTTAATATTAGACGATTTATAATATAAAGAAAACATCTATTAAAAGACACGATGTCTCAACATGGGTTTTACTTTTTATGGCCAACCTCTAACCTCTTATGAACAATGTATATTTCTTCCTTAACAAGCTGTCAACCTCACAAGCTATTCAATCAAAATTGCTATTGAGCCATGATTATTCATTATGAAAGAACGAATTATGGTGATTACTTTT
>NC_090751.1:8064813-8069813 GCF_036898095.1 Palaemon carinicauda
TGTTTTTTTAATATTTTATTTTAATTGTTAATTTTTTCTCAAATTCATTTATTTGCTTGTTTCCTTTTATCACTGGGCTATTTTTCAGTTTTGAACTCTTGTGCTTATAATACCTTTTTTTTCCAAGAAGGGGTGTAGTTTAGCAATAATAATAATAATAATAATAATAATAATAATAATAATAATAATAATAATACTAATAATACTAATAATAATAATAATAATAATATTAGTATAGAAATATTAATAATAATGATAATAATAACAATAATAATAATAATAATAATAATAATATTAGTATAGAAATAGTAATAATAATAATAACAATTATAATAATAATAATAATAATAATAAATAATAATAATAATAATAATAATAATAATAATAATAATAATAATAATAATAATAATAATAATAATAATGATAATAATAGTCATAGTAATAATAAAAATAATAATAATAATAATAATATTAATAATAGTTATTATTATTATCATTATTATTATTATTATAACTTAGCTGAAAATCAGGATCGTTACCATAGTATTACCTTGAGGAACTACACAGATGAAGAAACTAGATACACCACATGCTTTATCAAGAACCAAATTATTCTACATTATGTAGTATTATTCTACATTATTTAATATTTTATCTCTAAACTTTTATTATAAAACAGAAAGACACTTCTGGAATATAAAACTTTTCTCTCATAATTCCAAAAATGGAAGTTCAAAAATTATATTTCTCATTATCTGATACATGGTAGAATTCCATCAGAGAGTTGGAGTCTTTCATAATGTTTTTTCCAATTACAAGGATTAATTGACTGGATTTTTCGTATAGTTTTTTTTTTTTGTCTAATCACTAATGAGGAATTTGTTGCTAATGAGCAACTTCAACTTGTGCTTACATCAGTCATGCGTGCATTGTGTTGTACATAATTTCATTAAAGAAAACGGTATTTTTATATTTTTTGCAATCGTCAGATATTATCTCTGTATGACTGCCTGTGTTTTTGTTTATCATTCGGTGTCTGAATTTATGTAGGTATTTTTCCCTGTGTATATATATGTATATATATACACATACACACACACACACACACATATATATATATATATATATATATATATATATATATATATATATATATATATATATGTGTGTTTATGTATATGTACATATATATATATATATATATATATATATATATATATATATATATATATGTATATATATATGTGTATGTATATATATGTATATATAATATATATATAAATATATATATGCATATATATATATATATATATATATATATATATATAATATATAGATAAATATATATTTAAATATATATATATATATATATATATATATATATATATATTTACATATATTTATATATATATATTAATTTATTATGCAATATATATATATATATATATATATATATATATATATATATCTATATCTATATCTATCTATATATATATATATATATATATATATATATATATGTATATATATATATATATATATATATATATATATATATATTAACCTTCATTCCAAGGGAATATTATAGTATTAAGCAGTATCTAGATAAAATAGAGAGAATTTCCTTTCTTTGTATATAGAAAAATACATGAACTGCACCCTTAAAAATTGGAAAGTTTTCTATATCACTCATATGTATTATTATTTCACACGCTCTTCCCTTCACTTTTATACATTTTTCTTACAACCATCACATCCTCTCTATGGTTTCTGACCGCTCTGGAAAAGTAAAATATCTATATCTACCATTTCTCAGCCTCACAGACATTCAATGAATAACAGTTAGGTTTTCCAGGGTCTACGAGTGAAAACCAGCAACTCGCTTCCAGAACGGAAACAGTTATATTTTATTGGGCTCTTGACAACTGGAATTCAGTCCATCAGAGTGTAGTTGTTATTATGAGATTTCGTCTACATTTTCAAGAAAAATGTATAAATAAAATAATTTTGGGTGTTTTTGTTAGTAAGAGTTTTCGTCTACATTTGTAGGAAAAATTTATTAATGAAATAAAATTCTGTTCGTTTTCTTTGATGTGAGTGGCAAGAAATAGCTACAATTTATAGAGGATAGGAATATAAATATGAGTAAGTACTGGGCATAATAAAGGTAAAAAGGCATTATATCTGTAAAAAGTATATATTTACGCTTGCAAAATCATGTTTTAGACTAATATGATTTTATGGAGATGAGTAAAATCTGGCCCTTTTGATATGCCGAGAAATTCCAAAGTACTTTACAGAGGAATCACATATGAGACGAAGTAATTAATATTAAAAGCCAAAATATTAGTCGTCAGTGTGCGGAGGCACCAGTTAGGTATTAAGTGATAAGAGGATGAAAATAGTTGACTTTATTTCCACAAGCAAGAGAGCTTTTATAACAACAGTTTCCGTGAAAGGTCACACAAAATTCAAACAGATTGATGCAAGTACACACAGGAAGAAAAAAAGTTATCAGTGCAAGGGGAGAGCCAAGGCAAAAAAATAAATAAATAAAAAGATAGAAAAATAAAAAAAAAACAACCTTTAAGTGTACGAGTATGTATAATACATTTGCAGTACATCACGTAATATTGTTATTGCTTTAGATAGTGGTACTGGAATAAGACGAAAACTTTACTCAATTATGTCGTATGTTCTGGATATTATGTATCATTATCTGTTGTGTATCTTCTATGGCATCTTTTGAAATTGGATTGCATTCATGAAATCCATATTAATAATAATGGTAGTACTACTATCTTTTGATTTTATGTTGAATTTGGATTCAGATGTACCAACCGTGTGTCACACGATCGTACATAGTTCATTTTGTGTATATATTATACTTGTATCTTCGCTCTTCCCTCGCACTAAAAAGAATCTGAATAAACATTTCTGTTTTTCTCACTGGTAACGGTGTCGATTTTGAATATGAAATTTCTTGTTGCCTTGAGATTTTGTATATAAAAAGGAGAATGTTCTATAATAAACTCACTCAGTTGCTTTCATCCTGTCTTTGAGTCACAACCTTCTCTCGGCTTGTCACACAGACCTTGAAGTGGAAAATGTCGAAAAGCGTAAATATCTTGATATTAGATTATATTTAACACATAGATAGAGAGGCAGAGAAATATATAGAGGGGTGTTAAGAAATGACAGCTTGATATGCTTTTAAACCCGAGATATTAATCAAATTTGAGTGAAAGGTATGACATTTAACAGGTACATATATTTAGATAGGTGTGAAAATTATGATTAATAGCCAAATTAACGTAACAACAACAAGAATAATAATAATAATAATAATAATAATAATAATAACAATAATAACAATAATAACAATAATAATAATAATAATAATAATAATAATAATAATAATAATAATAATAATAATAATAATAATAATTATGATAATAATAATAATATAATAATAATAATAATAATAATAATAATAATAATAATAATATAATAATAATAATAATGATAATAATAATAATAATAATAATAATAATAATAATAAAAATATTAATAAAAATGAGAATAATAATAATAATAATAATAATAATAATAATAATAATAATAATAATAATAATAATAAAAATATTAATAAAAATGAAAATAATAATAATAATAATAATAATAATAATAATAATAATAATAATAATAATAATAATAATAATAATAATAATAATAATAATAATAATAATAATAATAATGATAATAATAATAGATAATAAAAATGAAAATACAATATAAAAATAACAATAACAATAACAATAACAATAACAATAACAATAATAATAATAATAATAATAATAATAATAATA
Organism: Palaemon carinicauda; assembly: GCF_036898095.1. Taxonomy (NCBI): domain Eukaryota; kingdom Metazoa; phylum Arthropoda; class Malacostraca; order Decapoda; family Palaemonidae; genus Palaemon; species Palaemon carinicauda. Next base: position 8,068,683 of record NC_090751.1, read on the forward strand.
ATAATAATAATAATAATAATAATAATAATAATAATAATAAATATTTAATAAAAATCCTGTACTTAAGAGGGTGATTAAAAGTAGTTATCCTCATAACAGTTTAAATGTTAGTTTTTCGACATTAATCTTAACTAAAACAGAATAATTCCACCGATGAGTAAGATATTTCTTTTTACGGAAATTGTTGCACTGGTATTAAATCTCCGGAAATTAAAAAGCATTAGGTTACCATAGAAAAAACATATTTACTCTACTTACAGTATTACTCTTTTTTTTTTTAATCCTTATATTCGCGTTTTGAAATACATATTGATATTTCAGATGGGCATTTTTTGTAATTTATATAATTTCAGCTTTAATTATTTCATAAAATATTAGAATAATGAGATATAATTCCTATTCAAAATAACCGATTCGAAACTTGTATGTCTCGCAATTTGATGGTCGGGAGTTCGACACGCAACCAAGCTCAATAGTTTTAAGTAGTGTCTGTAACATCACCATCCTTGTGAGGTAGGGATGAGGGTTTATATGCTGAGACATCAGCAGCCATTGCCTGTCCCTCCCTAGTCCTAGTTTGATGGAAGTTTGACTTGCTGGCTGATCAGATGCATAAATGGTCAGTCTCTTGTTGATTGTTCTGTCCCTTGGCTCTGATACTCATGAGTAACCTTTAAGGTCATAGTCATGTGCCTTGCCTCTGCCATTCATGAACAACGTCTAAAGGCATTGTCCTGCCACTTGCCTCTGCCATTCATGAGAGACCTTTAAAGACATGGCCGTGTCTCTTGTCCCTGCCATTCATGAAAGATCTTCAAAGACATTGTCCTACCCATTGCCTCTTCCATTCTTGAGTGACCTTTAAAGCCATAGGCTAGTCGTGTCTCTTGTCCCTGCCCTTCATGAGTGTCCTTTAAAGCCCTTGTCGTTTTTCTTGTCCCTGCCATCCATGAGAATTTTAAAGACATAGTCCTGTATCTTGTCCCTGTCATTCATGAACAACCTCTAAAAATATTGTCTTGTTCCTTGCCTGTGCTATTAATGAGTGACCTTTAAAGACATAGTCGTGTCTATTGCCCCTGTTATTCATGGACGATCTTCAAAGACAATGTACTGTCCCTTGCCTCTGCC
>NC_090751.1:8074813-8077313 GCF_036898095.1 Palaemon carinicauda
AAATATTTATAGTTTAAGCTCATGAAAAAAATATCCTATTAAAAAAAAAAGTAATTTATAAAGACTCGAGATTTTCGCTTCACGATACACATTGACAAATTCCAACCTAAAAAAAAAAGAAATAAAATAAAAAATAGAAGCAGTGTTGCACAAAGTAAACAAATCGTTTAATATTTAAATCACCGTCACTCCAAAAAACATGGAGAAAGAAAAACACACGCAGGTTGAAAATACCTTGACTTGAATATTCAAACCTGAGGTGGAGTAATTTACAATGGAAAAACAGGAGTCCTCATTTTTAACGCAGTTGAGGGAAATATGCATGAACTCTCTATCTATTCTCTCTATCTATTTTCTGTTGTAGCCATCAAGCAGAAGGACAGTAATGCATACATGAACGATACCCGAAATGGAAATAATATACAGTAAAAATTAAAGTTGAAAGACTACGCCTCTCTGATGTTCAGAATGTATTTACTGCTTGGCGATGGGAAATGAGCGAAATATACTTCCTGCCGGGATATATAAAGCAAAGTTTTAAAGAAAGAAATTGTCTCTATATGTGTAACAGTTCTTTAGGATTATTGTTTTTATAAATGGGTGTAGCTTATCTAGATTAGGGTAGAATAAATGTTATGGAGGCCTGGATGTTATTTTAAAAGAACGTATTTCAAAAGGACATTTGGCATTCATCCTGGGGTTGGTATGGTCAGGTGTTGAAAACTTTACAGCATTTATGAAGAGCTACCCTTTCTTATACATACACACATATATACATACATTATATATATATATATATATATATATATATATATATATATATATATATATATATATATATATATATATATATATATATAAGCATATGCACACACACACACACACACACATATATATACACACACACACACACACACATATATATATATATATATATATATATATATATATATATATATATATATATATATATAAATAAATATATATATATATAAATAAATATATATATATATATAAATAAATATATATATATATATATATATATATATATATATATATATATATATATATATAAATAAATATATATATATATATATATATATATATATATATATATATATATATATATATATATATATATATATATATATCATATATATATGTATATTATATATATATTTTATTTTTTCATACATACATATATATATATATATATATATATATATATATATATATATATATATATATATATATATATATATATATATGTGTGTGTGTGTGTGTGTGTGTATATATATATGTGTGTGTGTGTGTGTGTGCATATGCTTGTATATTCGTGTGCGTGATAGCCACGTCATAGGGCATGGAAAGACAGGAAAGAATATCTACATATGGCGCCGAATACTGTTTGTAAACACAATTAAGAAGTGGGGTATCACGTAAAAGGAAGACTCATATATCGGGGAAGATGAACTTTTAAATACACTAAAATACACAAAATAAAAAAAAAACACCCTTTGAAGAAAAGCTTTTAAATACACCAAAAATACATAAAATTACACAAGAAACACCCTTCTATGCAGAAAAGGAAAATCTATAAAAAATACGACCTTAGTATCAGGTTTGCTATTAAACGCACAAAGCAGTTGCGTAACGCGTATGGCGTAAACAAACTCATTATACACCACAAGCGTAAAATAACATAAAAGGCTGAGCAACTATAAGGTGCAGCTCATATCATGCCAAGTGAAAGCTTATATTGGAAACCTTTCATCACAATCTTGTTCCAAAATAACAACATTAAGGACGTCTTAATCACCAACACCTACTTCATCAACGCCAACACGTGGAAAGGGTAATTGGGGCGTAAACAGAACAGGGTATTTTTTCGGTTGGGTCCCCTGTCTTCGATCGTCGGGTTTCCCTTGGAGGTAAAGGGATTAAAGGGAAATGCTGCCCTTAAGGAGAGAACAGACAATATATGACCTGCTTAATATTTGCATAATTTATGTGACTTCAAGATAGGATATTACTTGAGAGAGAATGCGAGAGGTTTAAGGAACTTGTGAAAAATGTCGTATATGAAATTTTTGAAAATGCTTAATTTTCGCTTCAAGATACGTATTAACAAATATTGGTATAAGTTATGTGACTTCAAGATAGGATATTACTTGAGAGAGAATGTGAGAGGTTTGAGGAACTCGTGATTAATGTGTATATGAAAAGCATTATGAAAATGATTAATTTTCACTTCAAGATACATGTTATAAAATTCTTAATCTATAAAAAACATATAAGAGCAATGTTGCATAGAATAAGTACATCATTTAAAATGAGATATTACTTAGGAAAGAATTTTGGAGGTTTAAGCAAAGTCATGAAAATGTGATAAAAAGGTCTTTTAAAGATTCGTAGTTTGAGAAGATAGTAAAAAAAAAAAAAATATCGTATTAAGAAAAAAGCTGATTTAAAAAATCCGAAAATTGAACTTCACGATATC
>NC_090751.1:8084813-8092313 GCF_036898095.1 Palaemon carinicauda
AAAAAATATCTTAAAGATTCATAGTTTAAGCTCATGATAAAAATATCCTATTTAAAAAAATGGGAATTTATAAAGACTCAAGATTTTCGCTTCACGATACACATTGACAAATTCCAACCCGCCCCCCCCCAAAAAAAAAAAAATACATATAAAAGCAGTGTTGCACAAAGTTAACACATCGTTTAATATTTAAATCACCGTCACTCTAAAAAGCATGGAGAAAGAAAAACACACGCAGGTTAAAAATACCTTGACTTGAATATTCAAACCTGAGGTGGAGTAATTTACAATGGAAAAAACAGGAGTCCTCATTTTTAACGCAGTTGAAGGAAATATGCATGAACTCTCTGTCTATTCTCTCTATCTATTTTCTGTTGTAGCCATCAAGCAGAAAGACAGTAATGCATACATGAACGAAGCCCAAAATGGAAATAATATACAGTAAAAATTAAAGTTGAAAGACTACGCCTCTCTGATGTTCAGAATGTGTTTACCGCTTGGCGATGGGAAATGAGCGAAATATACTTCCTGCCGGAATATATAAAGCATATTTCTAAAGAAACAAATTGTCTCTACATATGTAACAGTTCGTTAGGATTATTGTTTTTATAAATGGGTGTAGCTTATCTACATTAGGGTAGAATAAATGTTATGGAGGCCTGGATATTATTTTGAAAGAACGTATGTCAAAAGGACATTTGGCATTCATCCTTCGGTTGATATTTATATATATAGATATAGATATAGATATAGATATAGATATAGATATAAATATAAATATAAATATAAATATAAATATAAATATAAATATAAATATAAATATAAATATAAATATAAATATAGATATATATATATATATATATATATATATATATATATATATATATATATATATATATATATATATATATATATATGTGTGTGTGTGTGTGTGTGTGTGTGTGTGTGTGTGTGTACGTGTGTGTGTGTGTGATACTTACGTCACATGACACGAAAAGACAGGAAAAAATATCTACATATGGGGCCGAATAATGTTTGTAAACACAATTAAGAAACTGGGTATCACGTAGAAGGAAGCAATACACAAAATTAAGAAAAAAAAACACAAAAACCACCCGCTTTGAAGATGAGCTTTTAAATACACAAAAATACACAAAATTACACAAGAAACACCCCTCTATGCAGTAAAGGAAAATCTATAAATATATACCAGCTTAGTATCACGTTCGCTATTAAAAGCATAAAGCAGTTGCGTAACGCGTATGGCGTAAGCAAACTCATTATATACCGCAAGCGTAAAATAACATAAAAGGCTGAGCAACCCTAAGGGGCAGCTCATATCATGCGAAGTGAAAGCTTGTATTGGAAACCTTTCATCACAATCTCGTTCCAAAATAACAACATTAAGAGCGTCTTAATCACCAACACCTACTTCATCAACGCCAACGCGTGGAAAGGATAATTGGGGCGTAAACAGAACAGGGTATTTTTTCGGGTGGGTCCCCTTTCTGCGTTCGTCGGGTTTCCCTTGGAGGTAAAGGGATTAAAGGGAAATGCTGCCCTTGAGGAGAGAAAAGACAATATGACTTGCTTAATATTGGTATAAATTATGTGACTTCAAGATAGGATATCGAGAGAGAATGTTAGAGGTTTAGGGAACTCGGGAAAAATGTCGTATATGAAAATTTTGAAAATGATTAATTTTCGCTTCAAGATACATATTAACAGATATTGGTATAAATTATGTGACTTCAAGATAGGATATTACTTGAGAGAGAATGTGAGAGGTTGAAGGAACTCGTGAAAAATGTCGTATAAGAAAAGCATTTTTAAAATTATTAATTTTGGCTTCAAGATACATATTAACAGATATTGGTATAAATTATGTGACTTCAAGATAGGATATTACTTGAGAGAGAATGTGAGAGGTTGAAGGAACTCGTGAAAAATGTCGTATAAGAAAAGCATTTTTAAAATTATTAATTTTGGCTTCAAGATACATATTAACAAATATTGTTTTAAATTATGTGACTTCAAGATAGGATATCACTTGGGAGAGAATATGAGAGGTTTAAGGAACGCGTGAAAATGTATATGAAATGCCTTTTAAAAATTAGTAATTTTAACTTCAAGATACATATTAATAAATATTGGTATAAATTATGTGACTTCAAGATAGGATATTACTTGAGAGAGAACGTGACATGTTTAAGGATCTTGTGAACAATGTCGTAAATGAAAAGCCTTTGGAAAATTATTAATTCTCGCTTCAAGATACTTATTAAAAAAATTCCATCCTTAGAAATTATGTGAAAGTAATAATAAAAAAATTTAGCACCCCGTTAATATGTGCTATTAATTGGAATATAATTTAAGAGAATTGAGATGCCCATAAAAATGTAACATAATAAAAAGGTCATTTTAAAAATTTGGTATTTTTGCATCAAAATATTGACAAATTACGATAAAAAGATATATATAACAGCACTGTTGCATAACGTTATTACGCTGTTTGATATTACTTAGGAAAGAATTCGAGAGATTTGAAGAACTCAGGAAAAATGTTCTTTTACAGATTCGTAGTTTAAGAAGGTAGCGAAAAAAAAAAACGTATCAAAAAAGGTCATTTTAAAGACGCAAGATTCTCGCTTCACGATACACATTGACAAATTCCAACCCCCCCCCCCAAAAAAAAAAAAAAATACACATAAAAGCAGTGTTGCACAAAGTTATCACATCGTTTAATATTTAAATCACCGTCACACTAAAAAACATGGAGAAAGAAAAACACACGCAGGTTAAAAATAACTTGACTTGAATATTCAAACCTGAGGTGGAGTAATTTACAATGGAAAAAAACAGGACTCCTCATTTTTAACGCAGTTGAGGGAAATATGCATGAACTCTCTATCTAAACTCTCTATCTATTTTCTGTTGTAGCCATCAAGCAGAAGGACAGTAATGCATACATGAACGATACCCGAAATGGAAATAATATACAGTAAAAATTAAAGTTGAAAGACTACGCCTCTCTGATGTTCAGAATGTATTTACCGCTTGGCGATGGGAAATGAGCAAAATATACTTCCTGCCAAATATATAAAACAAAGTTTTAAAAGAAAGAAATTGTCTCTATATATGTAACAGTTCGTTAGGATTATTGTTTTTATAAATGGGTGTAGCTTATCTAGATTAGGGTAGAATAAATGTTATGGAGGCCTGGATATTATTTTAAAAGAACATATGTCAAAAGGACATTTGGCATTCATCCTGCGGTTGGTATGGTCAGGTGTTAAAAACTTTACAGCATTTATGAAAAGCTACTCTTTCTCATACATACATACATACATACATACATACATATATATATATATATATATATATATATATATATATATATATATATATATATATATATATATATATATATATGTGGGGTCGATGTTTTTGGTCACCTTTCTCCATCTACCTCTGTCCCACACCTCGTCACCGGTTAATCCCTTTGATCGAAGGTCATCCTTGATACAGTCCAGACACACACACACACACACACACACACACACACACACACATATATATATATATATATATATATATATATATATATATATATATATATATATATATATATATATATGCTCACAACTATGGTCAGTGAGTATATATATATATATATATATATATATATATATATATATATATATATATATATATATATATATATATATATATATATATATATATATATATATATATATATATATATATATATATATATATATGTATGTGTGTGTGTGTGCATATGCTTGTACATTCATGTGCGTGATAGCCACGTCATATGACATGGAAAGACAGGAAAGAATATCTACATATGGCGCCAAATAATGTATGTAAACACATTTGAGAAGCTGGGTATCACTTAGAAGGAAGACTCATATATATCGTGGAAGATGAGATTTTAAATACACTAAAATACACAAAATAAAAAAAACACACCCTTCGAAGAAGAGCTTTTAAATAAACCAAAAGTACATAAAATTACACAATAAAAACCCCTCTATGTAGTAAAGGAAAATCTATAAAAAAAATACGACCTTAGTATCACGTTCGCTATTAAACTCATAAAGCAGTTGCGTAACGCGTATGGCGTAAGCAAACTCATTATATATCACAAGCGCAAAATAACATAAAAGGCTGAGCAACCCTAAGGTGCAGCTCATATCATGTGAAGTGAAAGCTTATATTGGAAACCTTTCATCACAATCTCGTTCCAAAATAACAACATTAAGGACGTCTTAATCACCAACACCTACTTCATCAACGCCAACACGTGGAAAGGATAATTGGGGCGTAAACAGAACAGGGTATTTTTTCGGGTGGGTCCCCTCTCTGCGTTCGTCGGGTTTCCCTTGGAGGTAAAGAGATTAAAGGGAAATGCTGCCCTTAAGAAGAGGAAAGACAATATATGACTTGCTTTATATTGGTATAATTTATGTGATTTCAAGATAGGATATTACTTGAGAGAGAATGTGAGAGGTTTAAGGAACTTGTGAAAAACGTATATGAAAGGCCCTTTAAAGATTTGAAATTTTCGTCTCAAGAAACATAATAACAAATATTGTTATAATTTATGTGACTTTAAGATAGGATATTACTTGAGAGAGAATGTGAGAGGTTTAAGGAACTCGTGATTAATGTCGTATATGAAATGCCTTTTTTAAAATTAGTAACTTTCGCTTCAACATACATATTGATAAATATTGGTATAAATTATGTGTCTTCAGGATAGGATATTACTTGAGAGAGAATGTGAAAGGTTTAAGGAACTGGTGAAAAATGTCTTATATGAAAATTTTGAAAATGATTAATTTTCACTTCAAGATTCATATTAACAAATATTGTTATAAATTATGTGACTTCATGATAGGATATTACTTGAAAGAGAATTTGAGAGGTTTAAGGAAGGCGGGAAAAATATCGTATCTGAAAATTTTGAAAATGCTTAATTTTCGCTTCAAGATATATATTAACAAATATTGGTATAAATTATGTGACTTCATGATAGGGTATTACTTGTGAGAGAATGTGACATGTTTAAGACATGAAAGGCATTTTGAAAATGATTAATTCTCGCTTTGAGATACATATTATCAAATTCCCAACTTCTAAAAAACATATATGAGCAATGTTGCATAGAATTAGCACATCGTTCAAAATGGAATATTACTTAGGAAAGGATTTTGGAGGCTTAAGCAAAGTCATGAAAATATGGAAAAAAGTTTTTTAAAGATTCGTAGTTTAAGAAGATTGTATACAAATATCGTATTAAAAAAAAAAATTAATTTAAAAAATCTGAAAATTCAACTTCGCAATATACATTGATAAATTATAACGCCCCCTCACCCCCCCCCCAAAAAAAAAAAACAATGTTGCTTAAATTTAGCACATTATTTAATATGGGATATTACTTGGGAGAGAATTTGCTCATGAAAAAATGTCCCCTAAAAAAGTGAGTCAAAAAAATTCAAAACTTTCAATTCACGATGCACATTAAGCAATTTCAAAGTAAATAACACATTAAAGTAATATTGAATAAATTTAGCACCTCGTTTAACATGGGCTATTAATTGGAAGATAATTTAAGAGAATTGAGATGCTCATAAAAATAACACATGATAAAAAGGACATTTCATAGATTTGATATTTTCGCTTCAAAATACACATTGAAAAATTCTAATCCAAAAAAGAAAGAAAAAAATTAAAGGCACTGCTGCGTAAAGTTAGTATGTCGTTTGATATGGGATATTACTTAGGTAAGAATTTTAGAGATTTAAGGAACTTAGGAAAAATAAGATGAAAAAAAAAATTATCTTAAAGATTCATAGTTTAAGATCAGGAAAAAAATATCCTATTAAAAAAAAAGTAATTTATAAAGACTCGAGATTTTCGCTTCACGATACACATTGATAAATTCCAACCCTCCCCCCCCAAAAAAAAATATATATATAAAAGCAGTGTTGCACAAAGTTAACACATCGTTTAATATTTAAATCACCGTCACTCTAAAAAACATGGAGAAAGAAAAACACACGCAGGTTAAAAATACCTTGACTTGAATATTCAAACCTGAGGTGGAGTAATTTACAATGGAAAAAAACAGGAGTCCTCATTTTTAACGCAGTTGAGAGAAATATGCATGAACTCTCTATCTATTTTCTGTTGTAGCCATCAAGCAAAACACCAGTAATGCATACATGAACGATGCCCAAAATGGAAATAATATACAGTAAAAATTAAAGTTGAAAGACTACGCCTCTCTGATGTTCAGAATGTATTTACCGCTTGGCGATGGGAAATGAGCGAAATATACTTCCTGCTGGAATATATACAGCATATTTCTAAAGAAAGAAATTGTCTCTATATATGTAACAGTTCGTCAGGATTATTGTTTTAATAAATGGGTGTAGCTTATCTAGATTAGGGTAGAATAAATGTTATGGAGGCCTGGATATTATTTTAAAAGAACCTATGTCAAAAGGACATTTGGCATTCATCCTGCGGTTGGTATGGTCAGCTGTTAAAAACTTTACAGCATTTATGTAGAGCTACTCTTTCTTATACATACATATATACATACAGTACATACACATATACATATACATACTATTATTATTATTATTATTACTATCCAAGCTACAACCCCAGTTGGAAAAGCAAGATGCTATAAGCCCAGGGGCTCCAACAGGGAAAAATAGCCCAGTGAGGAAAGGAAATAAGGAAATAAATAAATGAAGAGAACAAATTAACAATAAATCATTCTAAAATAAGAAACAACGTCAAAACAGACATGTCATATAATAAACTATCAACATCAAAAACAAATATGTCATAAATAAACTATAAAAAGACTCATGTCCACCTCGTCAACAAAAAAGCATTTGCTCCAACTTTGAACTTTTGAAGTTCTACTGATTCAACCACCCGATTAGGAAGATCATTCCACAACTTGGTCACAGCTGGAATAAAACTTCTAGAGTACTGCGTAGTATTGAGCCTCGTGATGGAGAAGGCCTGGCTATTAGAATTAACTGCCTGCCTAGTATTACGAACAGGATAGAATTGTCTAGGGAGATCTGAATGTAAAGGATGGTCAGAGTTGTGAAAAATCTTATGCAACATGCATAATGAACTAATTGAACGACGGTGCCAGAGATTAATATCTAGATCAGGAATAAGAAATTTAATAGACCGTAAGTTTCTGTCCAACAAATTAAGATGAGAATCAGCGGCTGAAGACCAGACAGGAGAACAATACTCAAAACAAGGTAGAATGAAAGAATTAAAACACTTCTTCAGAATAGATTGATCACCGAAAATCTTGAAAGACTTTCTCAATAAGCCTATTTTTTGTGAAATTGAAGAAGACACAGACCTTATATGTTTCTCAAAAGTAAATTTACTGTCGAGAATCACACCTAAAATTTTGAAAGAGTCATACAT
>NC_090751.1:8094813-8097915 GCF_036898095.1 Palaemon carinicauda
GAACGAATCAAGTCAGCAAATCATGACATCTATGAACCTAACTGGGGGCCAATGGAAAGCTGACACAGTGGACAATACTCTTCTCAACCCTATCATTAAGAAGATAATCCACGGAGACCGACCACCAGACATGCATCAGAGGTCAAGACTTCCTCCAAGCGGCTCAACACAAAGAAGATGCACCTGGATGTAATTAAATTTGGCTAATCCTTCCAGCAATTATAACAACTATAGAACAATTGAACACACCCTTTTGCTTTCATATATAAACCGTCACTCTCCACTGTATTCCTCATTTTTACTTTACATCCTGAAGAGGGTCGATGTTTATTGACCGAAATATAGTGTGATTTATTCATATTTCCTGTGTTTCTTTTATGGGCCTTTTTGAAAAACCTATATATATATATATATATATATATATATATATATATATATATATATATATATATATATATATGTATATATATATATATATATATACTGTATCTATATATATATATATATATATATATATATATATATATATATATATATATATATATATAAATATATTATATATACTGTATATATATAAATATATTATATATACTATATATATATATATATATATATATATATATATATACTCTATATATATATATATATATATATATATATATATATATATATATATACTCTATATATATATATATATATATATATATATATATATATATATATATATATATATATATATATATATATATATATATATATATATGTATATATATATATAAATAAAATATACCTTTTTATTTTCTTCTAATTGCGTATCATGGAACGGTCTTTAGAATTAGAAATTCTCTCTCTCTCTCTCTCTCTCTCTCTCTCTCTCTCTCTCTCTCTCTCTCTCTCTCTCTCTCTCTCTCTCTCTCTCTCTCTCTGTTAAAGCTTCATCTTCTAGCCCATCTAGGGGATTCCCTGATCATTTCGACCTGGGTCTCTTTGACTGCCATGCTTTGAGTAATTCCTTCGAAATCCTGTGGCAAAAGCAAACTCAATTCGAATTCGTCCCCAGAGAAAATCAGAGAGAATAGCAGTGGATCGACGGACTACGAGGTGATTTGCAAAGGCTCCAATTTAGAATTATTTTGGTCAGATTGTTGATTTTATTGTTATTGGGTTCATATATTAATTTAGATATTGTTAGTGTTATTGTTATTGTTATTGTTATTATTATTATTATTATTAATATTATTATTAGTAGTAGTAGTAGTAGTAGTAGTAGTAGTAGTAGTAGTAGTAGTAGTAGTAGCCCAAAGGCTCCAGCAGGGAAAATAGCCCAGTGAGGAAAGGAAACAAGGAAATAAACTACACGATGAAATTACTATTATTATCATCATCATCATCATCATCATTATTATTATTATTATTACTATTATTATTATTATTATTATTATTATTATTATTATTATTAACCCAAAGGCTCCAACAGGGAAAATAGCCCTGTGAGGAAAGGAAAAAAGGACATAATCTACAAGAGAATGTATGAATATTGTTATTGTTATTGTTATACTAGCTAAGCTACAACCCTAGTAGGGGAAGCAGAATGCTATAAGCACAAAGGCTCCAACAAGGAATAAGCCCAGTGAGGAAAAGAAACAAGGAATTAAATAAACTACAAGAAAAATAATGAGCAATCAAACTAAAATATTATAAGAACTCTATCAATAAATTAGATCTTTCACATATAAACAATAAAAACTTTAAACAAACAGCAGGATGAGAAACTCAATAGAATAGCGTGTGATGACGAAGCAGTCGTTTGTTTGATTACTCTCTCTCTCTCTCTCTCTCTCTCTCTCTCTCTCTCTCTCTCTCTCCTCTCTCTCTCTCTCTCTCTCTCTCTCTATAAGTGTCTTTATCTGGGTTATCTTTTTCAACACATTAAATTTTAAAACGGTCTGAAAATGTAGGATCTCTCTCTCTCTCTCTCTCTCTCTCTCTCTCTCTCTCTCTCTCTCTCTCTCTCTCTCTCTCTCTCTCTCTCTCTCTCTCTAAGTGTCTTTATCTGGGTTATCTTTTTCAACCCATTAACTTTTATTAGTCTCAAAATGTAGAATTTATGTTCTCTCTCTCTCTCTCTCTCTCTCTCTCTCTCTCTCTCTCTCTCTCTCTCTCTCTCTCTCTCTCTCTCTCTCTCTCTCTGGATTATCTTATTCAAACACCTTAACTTTTAAAACAGTCTGAAAATGTAAAATTTATACTCTCTCTCCTCTCTCTCTCTCTCTCTCTCTCTCTCTCTCTCTCTCTCTCTCTCTCTCTCTCTCTCTCTCTCTCTCTCTCTCTGTGTGTCAAGTATAATAGTATGAGTGTCTCTATTCAGGTCATTTTGTTTTCAAAATGTTTAATTTTTCAGAGTCGGAAAATGTAAAATTTATAAAGATTATACAGTAAATTAAATTTTGAATTACCAGGATTGCAATGTTTAGATTGGTATACATAAAAATTAACTTTAAAAAGCAACTATACACTGCCTTCAAAGGTGGTAAACTAACCCATTTTGTAATAAGAATAACTTACGGAAAAACTTTTTTTTTTTTTTTTTTTTTTGGTCGATCCCAAGAAATTATTGATTGTAGGATACAATCTTATAAAATACCAAACAATATTTATTTGAATATTTTATGTACAACAATTAATTCGAATAGAATAATTTTATAAACCTCACATTAAAAGCGAAAAAAAATGATAGAATTAATCATTCTTTCCAAATGACCGGGAACTAGCTAATCCTTGATAATTTTTCATATACAATAAAAAAAAATATTTATTAGTTTTCTATATTATAAAATTCATTGCGAATAATATAAAGATTACTTTAGAATTTTTTAAATATGAATAAAAAACTTTATGATTTATCATTATTTCCATATGACAAGAAACTCAATAATCCACGATACTTCGTGTACAAAAATAATATAATTATTAGATTTTTGTGAACAAATTAATATTGAATAATATACTGCAAAGAGATTATATTCAGCTTTCAGAAAATATAAGAGAAAATTATAGGATTTATCATTATTCGACAAAACCGTAATAATCCTATTGAAATAT
>NC_090751.1:8098415-8129585 GCF_036898095.1 Palaemon carinicauda
AAGGGTAAAATTACGGCCGACTGTATTACTGAAATACGGCTGAGGGACCGTGTATTTTTACGGAGAATTTGACGCAAAAAAAAAAAATCAACGGTAAAAAATAGGAAATAAATTTTTTCTAGTCTTTTGCCATTTTAAAAACGGATATATTGTCGTAAAGGAGATATTACGATCACCATGCGGTAAACGATAATAACAAAGTAGGGTAAAAATTACGGTCGCCTGTATTACGGGAATACGACTAGAAACCGTATATTTTTACGGAGAATTTGTCGCAAAAAAAAAATCAACGGTAAAAATTTGGAAATAAATTTTCCTAGTCTTTTGCCATTTTAAAAACGGATATATTGACGTAAAAGAGTGATATTACAGTCACTAACCCGTTAAAGATAATAACAAAGTAGGGTAAAAATTACAGTCGCCTGTATTACTGAAATACGGAGAAGACCCATATATTTTTCGATTGAAATTGCGTTGTTTTTCTTTTTTATCACTGTATATACACATTCACTTAGGTGACACAATAATGACAATAACGGATTGAATCCCGGTTTCCAAACAGGCCAGGGTCACCAGACATCAATGAAAGCTCTGTATTCCTGATGTTTACGCCATTTGATGTTTCACAAGCATATCAAACAGATGCCCACTTATGCAATCCCGAAAGAGAGAAGAGATTTATTTTTGAAGCCGTAATGCGAAATGGATCCGTTTGCATTACTCATAAAACCTTTAGTAACCTGCTTCACTAGCGTACGCGACCTGTCAAAATGATGCCCAACTATTTAGACAGCTACGCACACACGCACGAAAAGAAAACAATATATAAATATATATATATATATATATATATATATATATATATATATATATATATATATATATAGATAGATAGATAGATAGATAGATGGATATACACACACACACACACACACACATAGCCCCAACTACTTGGACAGCTACGAACGCACGCACGACCATATAATATATATTATATATATATATATATATTATATATATATATATATATATATATATATATATATATATATGTACATATATATATATCTATATCTCTATATATATATATATATATATATATATATATATATATATATATATATATATATTTATACCTATATCTATATCTATCTATATATCTATATCTATCTATATCTATCTATCTATCTATCTATCTATCTATCTATCTATCTCTCTCTCTCTCTCTCTATATATATATATATATATATATATATATATATATATATATATATATATATATATATATATATATAGCGATGTCGGTTCAACATACATACTATGCTAAAACAAAAGGGGGCTTCAAAGAAGAAAAACGGCTTTAGTCAAAGCAACATTCATACAAACCTGCTAAATTGTATAAGAATCTCCAGTGTATCAAGACTTTAAGACTTCCACAATATCACTTGCCTCTTAAAAAGGGCATATTTACATTTCCATTTTTTTTTTACAAGACGAAAAAAAACCATATAAAAAATTTATTGAAAACTGAAGGAATGCGCCATAGTCTAATTTATATGACTCACATGCATCAAAGCTCTTCCGAGAAACCGGTGTTAAAGACCGTCGACGGAGTCCGATTTGCCTCGTGCAAAAGGTTAAGCATGCTCTCTCTCTCTCTCTCTCTCTCTCTCTCTCTCTCTCTCTCTCTCTCTCTCTCTCTCTCTCTCTCTCTCTCTCTCAAGTTTTCTTTACACGGCATACCACTCTCTCTCTCTATCTCTCTCAAAAGCAAGTTTTCTTTACACAACATACTATTCTCTCTCTCTCTCTCTCTCTCTCTCTCTCTCTCTCTCTCTCTCTCTCTCTCTCTCTCCTCTCCTCTCTCTCTCTCTCTTCTCACTTATTCATGTAATAAATCACAACAGATTGACTACAACAAAGCAATACGAATAAAAAATCCCATTATTGTTAAACCCTAGTCAAAGTCAATCACGTTGACCGACAGTGCAAACACCGTTCCAGCCATAGTTTTATCCCGGAGAAAACTTGAAGCGAAAGAACTCTCAATAAAGCCAAGCGATGGCATTATCTTTTCTGTGAATGAAATTGTTCTCGTGAAATGTCAAGCACGAGGTCAGACTCTGCTACCATCTTCTATCGATTAGTTCCCGAACTCGGAATCTGAATGGGCAATTGATCAGTCAAGGTAAACTTGTTTTATCTATCTGTTGTCTCTACAACGAGATGGTTACCAATAGGATTATTTCACAGGTGGTAAGATAATTATGAGCCACCTGTTTGAATGTGAACATTTGCTAACACAAGATGAGCTTAAGATCTTAAATCACCCTAGCAGCCTCACCATCCTTGTGAGATAAGGAAGGGGGGAACCTATTGGTCTATCTGCTGGGTCATTAGCAGACACTGTCTGGCCCTTCTTGGTCCTAGCTTGGGTGGAGAGGGGGCTTAGGCACTGATCATGTGTATATATAGTCAGTCTTTATGGCATTGTCCTGTTTGATAGGGTAATGTCACTGTCCCTTGCCTCTGACATTCATGAGCGGAAATTAAAACTTTTAAAACCATTAATCACAGTTATCCGGATGCCTATATCCGGGCTTCAATACAGTAAGTGTGCTGTAAGAGTTTATTGGGAAATAATAACATTGGTATCATTAAAGGTTTAAAGTCCAATCATGAATGGCATAGGTAAGGGACAGTGATATTTCCCTATCAAGCAGGACAATGCCCTAGAGACTGACCATATATACATATAATCAGCGCCCAAATCCCTTCTCCACCCAAGCTAGGACCAAAGAGGGCCACATAATGGCTGCTGATGACTCCGCAGATAGACCTACAGTATAGGCTCCCCAAAACCATCAGTCCTTAGCTCAAAAGGATGGTGAGGTTGCAGCGACCAAAAAAAAAACTGACGAGTTTGAGCGGGAACCTCTGACAATGGTCTACTCTTCAAATATTTGCTATTCCTTGGCCTGCTCGAGATAAGCATTTATTAAGTCTTCGGTTTTTTATCATGGAAATAAAATTATCTCATTGAACATTAATAAGACCTTTCGGAACTGGTTATATAAGCTGTTGCACATCTAAATAAATTGCCATTATTCTTTACAGAAGGTTAGTGTTTCAATTTCTGTAAGACATGTAAGATTTTCATGTAAACCAATAAAATAATTTATACAGGCTGTGGTGGCCGATGTGGTAACGTCCCTGACTGGTGAACGCCATTCAAACCCGTTAGTTCCTTTGGTCGCTGCAACCTCACCAGCCTTGAGGGAGCCCTATCGGTCTATATACCGAGTCATTAGCAGCCATTGCCTGGCCCTCCATAGTCCTAGGATAATTGTTTTCTCATATTTTCCCATGAACAAACGAACGAACGAAAGTCTTTAAGATAATAAAAATCGAGAAAAACAAAATGTTAAGGGATTTCTTCTACTTAACAAGAGCCGGGGGCATTGTAAATGATGTCTGATACATGAATATATGCATGCTTAAATGAGTTTTAAAAAAGATACCTGTTGAAAGTACTCTCTCTCTCTCTCTCTCTCTCTCTCTCTCTCTCTCTCTCTCTCTCTCTCTCTCTCTCTCTCTCTCTCTCTCTCTCTCTCTCTCTCTCTCTCTCTCTATATATATATATATATATGTATATATATATATATATATATATATATATATATATACATATATAGATATATAGATATATATAGTATATGAAAGTGTGTGTGTGTGTGTGTGTGTGTGTACTTTACACTCAATATAACCACTACCAAAAATTCCTAAAATGAACAATTATACATGTATCCAAAATAACGATGCAAACTTCAGTAATCTTCAAGAATTCAAACCATAAGTACATTTCACAACACATTTTAAAACAAACGCATCAACTTTAATACAAAAAAAAAAAAAAAAAAAAAAAAAAAAAAAAAAAAAAAAAAAAAAAACACACACCTTCAAAAGAAGAATAAGACCTTATATTTTTTTAGCTGTTTTCCACCCTGCTGGACACCTGTGCACGCCAAGGGAAAACTCGTAAAGTAATTCACTTCGACCACCTGTCTGGCTTAGAGGAGCAAACCTTTCCCAGAATTTTTTTTACCGGAACTCTAACCCCCTTCGACAATGGTGGAAATATCATTTTTTCTACTAATGTTCAAGTTTGGTCATTAAATACATATATACACACACACACAATATATATATATATATTATATATATATATATATATGTATGTATAAATATATATTATGTCTGAGTGTGCGTATATATATAGATAAATAAATAAATATATATATAATATACATATATATATATATATAGAGAGAGAGAGAGAGAGAGAGAGAGAGGAGAGAGAGAGAGAGAGAGAGAGAGAGAGAGGAGAGAGAGAAGGAAGAGAGAGAGAGAGAGAGAGAGAGAGAGAGAGAGAGAGAGAGAGAGAGAGAGAGATATTTAACGGGTTCTAAAACAAGTATTAAATAACTGAATAACTCTTCTAAAAATTTCTACCCTGGGCAAGTTTACACACTTTTCCTTCAGCAATTTTTAGAGTATAATTAAGTATCTTGATGAATGCTCTTTCCCCAAATCTTTAATTTCAAGTATTGTATACCTACGAAAGCTTTATTATCATTTTAATATGAAAACGCTGCCAAGGCAATATTGTATAGACCCTCTGACAACCAACAAACTGAAAAAAAAAGAGCAGATTTAATTGGAAACCCACCAAACACATTATTATTATTATTATTATTATTATTATTATTATTATTATTATTATTATTATTATTATTATTATTATTATTATTATTATCATTACTAGCTAAGCTCCAACCCTAGTTGGAAGAGTAGGATGCTATAAGCCCATGGGCTCCAACAGGTAAAATTAGCCCAGTAATGAATGAAAATAAGGAAATAAATAAACTACATGAGAAGCAATGAACAAATAAAATAACCAACGTAACATAATAGTAACAACATTAAAATACATCTTTCATTCAATAAACTACAAAAAGAGACTTACATCATCCTGTTCAGCATATAAAAAGATACTTATATCAGCCTGTTCAACATTAAAAATATTTGCTGCAAGTTTGAACTTTTCAAGTTCCCCCCCACAACTATCCGATCAGGAAGATCACTCCCCAAGACAAGCTCAACCTCGAGACTACACAAGCGAGGAGGCAGAGCATCATCCCAGCTTTCATCCCTAAACAGAAGCCTTAGCTCACACGAACTCCTAAAACCCCAGGGAACTCCAAACCTATGTAAACACAGGATCAAGCTCAGCGCCTCACATACTGCAACACACTTCAACACATGTTGCTTTTGCGATAGTTTATAACGCGGGCTAATTAACGGAGGCTGTAAACGGGGGAAGGTGGAGTACTACGCTGGAATTAATTCTTGTAGCTTCTCGTATGATTAAAGTGCATTCGCTTCCCGGTACATGAACTATCCATTGATGCATCTCTTACCTTGAGGTGTTTAAGTTCGGATAAAAAGAGATGTTTCACATTATGGATAAGTGGTTCTCTCTCTCTCTCTCTCTCTCTCTCTCTCTCTCTCTCTCTCCTCTCTCTCTCCTCTCTCTCTCTCTCTCTCTCTACTGCGTACATATATATATATATATATATATATATATATATATATATATATATATATATATATGCATGTGTGTGCTTGTGTGTGAGCGCGCGCGTTTATGTGTAGATTACTACATAATAAAAGTTAACAAGCAGTAATATGTAAATAATTGAGCATAACTTCGTGACTTTAAAGAAGTACGTGATTTATCAATTCAAGTTTTCACAAGACTAAAAGTTACACCTCAACACCTTTATCTCGAACATGCATATCCAAAAAAAAAAAAAAAAAAATTAAAAATAAATAAATAAATAAATAAATAAAAAAAAAAAAACTATATCAAGAAAACACCTCATAAAACAACCAGGTAACGTGATTTCACTTTTCGATCGTGACATCTGAACTATTAAGACACAGGACCATCTCCCCCCCAAATTTATTCTCGTGTTTACAACACACGAAAACAAATAATGTATCTATGAGTCACTTTCCGTGCAGTTGTATTCGATATCAGCCTAACCACCTCCCCTTCCTTCTCTTGTTTGACGCAAGTTTAATTTCTTCCCTGACCTCCGACCTTTCGGTGGCAAGTGACCGCTGTTCGCCTGCTTGTATGCCGCGTCCTACATTAAAGATATCTGGAATTTATAGTTAAGTCAAGCGAAGATGTAGTGTATGAGGTTTGAATTTATCAAAAATTACAGTAATCTGTCACTCATAACGATTTTTGGAACTGATAAACGAAGCGGCACTGAAAGAGAGGCTCCAATAATAATGATAATAAAAATAATGGCAATAATAATAGTATATTTAATATAATGCCCCCCCCCATTTTTTTTTCAAAGGATTAAAGGCCGCACATAGATGGCAGAGGCACGGGAGAATGACATCGCCTTATCAAGCAAGACAATTCCCTAGAGACTGACCATATACACATATGATCAGCGCCCAAGCCCCCTCTCCGACCAAGCTAGGACCAAGGAGGGCCAGGCAATGGCTATTGATGATTCAGGAGATAGACCTATAGGCTCCCCCAAAACTCCCATCCTTAGCTCACAAGGATGGTGAGGTGGCAGCGACCAAAGAAACTAACGAGTCTGAGCGGGACTCGAACCCCAATCTGGCGTTCAACAGCCAGGGGCGTTACCGCATCGGCCACAACAACCCTTTAGCAAGTAATCTATCGTATAAACACAGTCCTTTATCAACATATAAAAATCAGTCATTTACAAATTATAAAAAGTCCTCATATCGTAAAATATAAATAGAAATGTGAAATTTCTTTGACTGCATGGTTTTCCCCTCTTTAATAGGAATATCATCCAAATTCCTATAACTAATGATGTCTTTTTTTACAAACCACTTATTGTCATGCATGAAAGGAGTCGAAAAACATCGTGGCAGGTGTAAATATCTTCAATACTAAATGATCCACGGAAACTAAGCTTAAAGGACGTAAACACGTATTCATATAAAAGATCCTTCCTACCTCAAGGGATTCACAACTACGACTATGTTGCTCATCGACACTGAACTATAGCTTAATTCAAATACCAATATGGAAATGATGAATACAAATATTTTTATAGAATGAATATAAGTATTTAATTAAAGATCTGGCCAGAATGAAGAGCTCTGGGCCTATAAAGAAAGTAATTAGTTATAGTTCTCTTGCTTGAGGGTACACTCGGGCACACTTCTATCTAGTTTCTCTTCCTCTTGTTTTGTTAAAAGTTTTTATAGTTTTTTATAGAAAATATTTATTTTAATGTTGTTACTATACTTGAAATATTTTATTTTTCTTCATTTCCTTTCCTCACTGGGCTATTTTCCCTGTTGGGGCCCCTGGGCTTATAGCATTCTGCTTTTCCAACTAGGGTTGTAGCTTAGCATTTTATAATAATAATAATAATAATAATAATAATAATAATAACAATAATAATTAAGAATCGTTGAATATACAGAAGAGATTATAAAGAAAAAGTCGAGTCTGTGGAGATAAAAATCAATAGAAAAATATTACAACTCTATTAAGGCTAAGGATTAAAATTATTAAAAATAAAACTAATCATTAACATTATATTAAAAAGGCCCCTAATGAATACAAGACGACCAAGATTAGCAAGCTGTTAAAAGATTATTATGATCTAAAGAATATCAAGAATAAGGAGCCGGCTTCTAAAATCTATCAAGAGTATAAGCCTGACGACCAAAAATACACCAAGAATAAGGAGCCGACGAATATTCAAATATGGAGAATGGTGGCAGTGAATTTAGAATACATCGAGAATGGGGTGCCGATGATTGAAAATCTATTAAGAATATGAATGTGTGTGTATGGAGAGAGAGAGAGAGAGAGAGAGAGAGAGAGAGAGAGAGAGAGAGAGAGAGAGAGAGAGAGAGAGAGAGAAAGAGAGAGAGAGAGAGAGAGAGAGCGATGTTTATCATTTCGTTGGTATCTCGTTGAGATACTAACGCTAGAGAGTTATGGGGGTCCTTTGACTGGCCAGACAGTACTACATTGGATCCTTCTCTCTGGTTACGGTTCATTTTTCCGTTGCTTATACATACACCAAATAGTTTGGCCTATTTTTTACAGATTCTCCTCTGTCCTCACACATCTGACAACACTGAGATTACCAAACAATTCTTCTTCACCCAAGGGGTTAACTACTGTACTGTAACTTTTCAGTGGTCACTTAACTCTTGGTGAAGGTCGAAGAGACTCTTTAGCTATGGTAAGCAGTTCTTCTAGGAGAAGGACACTCCGAAATCAAACCATTGTTCTCTAGTCTGGTGTAGTGCCATACCCTCTGTACCATGGTCTTCCACTGCCTTGAGTTGGAGTTTTCTTGCTTGAGGGTACACTCGGGCGCACTATTCGATCTTATTTATGCTCCTCTTGTTTTGATAAAGTTTTAATAGTTTATTTTACTTTTCCTAGTTTCCTTTCCTCGCTGGGCTATTTTCCCTGTTGGAGCCCCTGGGCTTATAGCATCATGCTTTTCCAACAAAGATTGCAGCTTAGCAACTGATAATAATAATAATAATAATAATAATAATAATAATAATAATAATATACATAAATACAAACACACCAAAATACGAATCTGAAATGTTTATTCCTTCATATTTCAAAATAGCTCATCCCATGCGTTGAAAAAAAAATTGAAAAAATAAAAGCCTAAAGCGTACGGATCTACATCATCAAATGGTGGTGTATTTGCTAAAACGTGTGCACAGCAAACAGAGGGGTACAATCGCATGCAAATACTCAGCCATTTAGGGGAAACCCAATCAAGATGATTACGTCTTGCATTCTAAGTGAAGTGCTTTAACGAGCAAATCCTACATGACTCCCTTATATACTCGTATTCCTTTTGGGGTGTAAGGTACTGAATTAGATATGGGTTACCATTTAATTTATTCATGATCAGGCAAATAGCTGAAAATTACAGTAGTCTATAGGGAGTGCGATAGTATGAGAAAGTGTTTCCTGAGTTTGTTATGAAACAGAATGTAAACAAACAAATTAGTCTTTGAGGAATAAGGTACAGTATTGGGCATACCTCTGTTGAATTCATATTAGAAATGGATAACACTAATGAATAAGCTATAAGGCCCCGAGCACACTACCCACTCTGTGGCAGCACAAGTGGCCGCGCAAAGTGGCGGGCCAGAGCACACAAGCCACTTTTTAGAGCCACAAGTTGCGACCACATGTGGTTATGTTTTGAATACCCAGCCACATGTGGTCGCCACACCGATATCACTACATCTCAGTTTCAGCATGGACTCTTGATTAGCAGCCACATATGGTTGCCAGAGGTCGCTAGTGTGCTCTAAGCCAGCCACTAAACGCCGCCACAGTCGCGAGCCACAGACACAAGTGTGATCGGCAAAGCTTGAAAACAATGGGACCCTATGGGAGAAAAAATCTCCGCCACAAAACGCAGCCACTTGTGGCTCTAGAAAGTCGCCAGTGTGCTTAGGCCCTAAATCCTTAGTTAATAAAGCCAGGAAAACGAAAATCAAATCACAGGGATTTTGAGGTGGCACCAAAGGAACTAACGAACTTGAGCGGGACTCGAACCCCAGTCCGGCGATCACAGGGTAAGGACGTTACCATAAAGGCTGCTACAACCTTTGTCTCTGTAACTAAAAGTTCTCTTTCAAACACATCAAATGATATAATATATCAGTAAATTAATCAATGTTTCACATAAACCCCTCACATCTTTTCATGTTATTTATTTATTATTCAATCCAACCACTTCGAATTCTTTATTCTTCTTTAAGCCTTACAACACATACGATAGCACCTAATGAATTAAAGGCAAAGCAGTCTAATCAGCTCAACTCTCTCTCTCTCTCTCTCTCTCTCTCTCTCTCTCTCTCTCTCTCTAAGATTTTCCTTTTACCTTTTTTCCTTTATTTCATTATACTGTGCGCATGCTTTACTATGGTTCCACCGACCATTACTACTCATTGCGTGCGTGTAAATTATGCAGCCAAGGCAAAGAGCCCTCGAAGTTAGACAATTTCTTCATGATACATTTGTAATGATGGTCAACGTAATAAACTTTTGGCGTACCATTCAAATATTTCAAACATCTCTTTTACCATATCTGATTTTCAACTCCATTTAATATTTTATAATCCTCTTTCCAATCCCTCTAAGCGACAGTATTCTCAAAATTTTATCATTTCTAAACATAGTAAAATCAGCATATACACAAATGCTGCTTTTATCCCAACTACAATCGGTAAACCATTGACTATTTAAAACCGCATCCCTCACTAAATCAAACGACACTTCCTCTACTCACTGTGGTTGAAATACCTCACCAAATGACTTTGGAATGATAAATAAAAGACAAACCATAGCTCAAACCTACAACAAATTTGTTACCTTCCTTATGCCGTAACCTTGAGTAAATATCTTACGGATTCTGTTCCATATCACTCTTAATTCCTAATAACACTGTGGTTCACATGACAGCATCCACACTAAAAGTCTCCCATATATATATATATATATATATATATATATATATATATATATATATATATAATATATAATATATATATATATATATGTGTGTATACGTGTGTGTAATGCATAGAGAGAGAGAGAGAGAGAGAGAGAGAGAGAGAGAGAGAGAGAGAGAGAAAACCACTTATATATAAGATAACCAAATGAAAATTAGACGCTATAAAATAGTCTAAAATTGCTCCCTACAAATGAACAATAACAACAGACTCGAGAAACTGACGTCACTACGAAAAAAAGGAGAAGAAGAAGAAGAAGAAGAAGAAGAAGAAGAAGAAGAAGAAGAAGAAAACATCTTCAAGTGAGAACCGACACAAAATTCTGTGGACAATCAAGAGGTAAAACGGGTCTAGTAGGAAAAGGGCAAAAGTTATAGGGACGATCGATCAAAATGACTCGCTTCGAGGTTCACTTGTGCGAAGAATTTCTGCTTAAGAGAAGAAACAAACGTTCAAAAATATTAATTTCGAAGAAGAATGCAATGGAAGAAAAAAAGAAAGGGTGGAATGGAATAAATAAATTATATAATACCTACGTTAAGTAAGTAGAGAATGACGCATTCTCTCTCTCTCTCTCTCTCTCTCTCTCTCTCTCTCTCTCTCTCTCAAATGTTTATCATGTTGCTGTTTTTAAAATACTATATTTTAATTGTTATTATTTCTCATATCGTTTATTTCCTTATTTTCTTTCCTCACTGAGTTATTTCTTCCCTGTTGGAGCTCTTGCGCTTATAGCATCTTCTTTTCCAACTAGGGTTGTAGCCAAGATGATAATAATAATAATAATAATAGTGGTAATAAAATAATGATACTACAGCGAATTCACAACATTATATATATATATATATATATATATACACACAATATATATATATATATATATATATATATACATATATATATATATATATATATACATATATATATAATATATATATACATATATATATATATACACACACAATATATACATATATATATATATATATATACATATATATATACATATACACATATACAACACATATACATACACGTATATCATACGGATATAGCATATGTACACAAACGTGTTTACGGATATATATACAAAAGAATACCCGAATAATTCTAGAAAATAAAACAAATTGTACGTCGGTGTGTAATAAACACATCACCCCACTCACGGCTGCAGAGCAATAAACTTCAAAGCGAGGCGACAACAGCGGAGGAAACGTAAACATATTTCTTCTGTGCTATAAATATCGGATGTCCCGAGACATATTACATCCTGTATTATTATTATTATTATCATTATTATTTCTATTACTAGCCAAACTACAACCCTAGTTGGGAAAGCAAGAGGCTATAAGCCCAAGGGCTCCAATAGGGAAAAATAGCCCAGTGAGGAAACGTAAACATATTTCTTCTGTGCTATAAATATCGGATATCCCGAGACATATTACATCCTGTATTATTATTATTATTATTATTATTATTATTATTATCCAAGCTACAACCCTAGTTGGAAAAGCAAGAGGCTATAAGCCCAAGGGCTCCAATAGGGTAAAATAGCCCAGTGAGGAAAGGAAATAAGGAAATAAATAAATGATGAGAACAAGTTAACAATAAATTATAGCGTAAATCCAAGCTTCCAGAGTAAAATACCTGGACGATTAAAGTGTTCCAGCTATGATCGTAATGTAAGGTGTTACTGTTGCGAAGCGTCAAACATTAAATATTATTCAATAGCTTTTTTTTCAATGGCTGATAGAAGGTGATGAATAACATTGTATTGTAGAAGCACAAACAATCTATTAATGGTTGAATTGCACAATATCAACTGACATATAAGATATTTGAGCAATTACATAAGGAAGTTAGGTAACATTTTAATGTTGCGATGCGTCAAACATTATTAAATAATATTCAATAAGATTTTTAAAGCCTGATAGGTGAATAATATTATAAACTAAAGATTAAAAAAAAAAGTGTATTAATGATTAGATTACCCGATATCATTTGATATATAAGATATTAAAGCAATTACATAGGATAGTTAGGTAAGGAGCTAATGTTGAGATGCGTAAAACGTTATTAAATAATATTCAATAAAATCTTTAATGTCTGATAGGTGAATAATATTATACACTAAAGATACAAAAAAAAAGTGTATTAATGATTAGATTACCCGATATCATTTGACATATAAGATATTTAAGCAATTATATAGGAAAGTTAGATAAGGAGCTAATGCTGAGATGGGTCAAACATTATTAAATAATATTCAATATAATTTTTTTCAATGTCTGAGAGGTGTTGAATAATACTATACTCTACAGATACAAAAAATTGTATTAATGATTACATTACATAATTTGAACTGACATATAACGTTGGTAAAAAAAAAAAAAAAAAAAAAAAAAAGGGTTATTCAATATGATTTTTCTTTTTATTCTTACGTATCAGAAGGTGATATCATTATATCCAATAAACTTTTAAAAAAATAATATTAATGATCAAATTACAATATGCGCTGGCATACGATATTAAAGCAACTATGATCGTAAAATAACGTGTTAATGTCGCGATGCGTAAAAAAAAATTATCAAAAATATACTCAATACTAATGTACGCGATCCATTATATATAACTGCTAAATATTTAGATATGCACGCACAATGATTCAACACATCCCACCCCCTCCCCCTTTCCTAACTACAACACGTCAGTTAGTTTCCGAGTGTATCTCTCGGGGTATCCACTCTCACCGGGGTATGACTATTCACTAACCTCTACGTGCGGGACGGTGAGAGACAGAGTAGTTATATGTCGGGCGATACCGCTCAGCGTGTATATAGCCAGACACTTGCTCTTTATTATAAAAGAGGTTTGTTTTTAAATGTATGATTTGTCGGAGGGTGATACTATTATATTTCAGAAAAAAACTACAATATTAATGATTCTCATCTTCATTTGTTGGACAAGAACTTACGGTCTATCAAAATTATTATTCCTGATCTATATATTATTCTTTGGCACCGTCGTTCAATTAGTTCATTATGCATGTTGCATAAGATTTTTCCTAATTCTGACCAACCTTCACATTCAGATCTTCCTGGACAGTTCCATCCTGTTCGTAATACTGGGCATGCAGTTAATTCTAATAGTCAGGCCTTCTCCATCATGAGGCTCAATACTACACAGTATTCTAGAAGTTTTATTCCAGCTGTGACCAAGTTGTGGAATGATCTTCCTAATCGGATAGTTGAATCAGTAGAACTTCAAAAGTTCAAACTTGAAGCAAATATTTTTATGTTGAACAGGCTGACATAAGTCTTTATATATATATATATATATATATATATATATGAATTATGTGTTTTGATGTTGTTAATGTTTTTTTAAATATTTTATTTTAATTTTTCCTTATTTCTTATATCGTTTATTTCCTTGCTTCCTTTCGACACTGAGCTATTTTTCCCTGTTGGAGCCCTTGGGCTTATATCATCTTGCTTTTCCAACTAGGGTTGTAACTTTTAATGAGCTAACATACTAATATTGAAAACCCGTATGATCTCCGTATTAACACGTGTCATTACAGAGACCTTTACGCCATAAAAACTCCCTTCAATAATGATCGCCAACTTCTGTGTCACAACAAGTTGCTCAGCTGGTTGCAGTCTTTCGTTGAAATATGGTAATGAAAAAGTTGCGACAACTCATGCCTAATAATTGCCCTGGACTGATTGATTGATACTGAGAAGACAGTAAAAGGAGGGAATGTTCGTCACATACGTAAACATCCGGGTTTGTTCAGTATTTCCCTATTATTATTATTATTATTATTATTATTATTATCATTATTATCATCATCATCATTTGTAATTATTATTATTATTATTATTATTATTATTATTATTATTATTATTATCATTATCATCATCATCATTTATAATTATAATTATAATAATTATTATTATTATTATTATCATTTATAATTATTATTATTATTATTATTATTATTATTATTATTATTATTATTATTATTATTATTATTATTTGCAAAGCTACAACCCTAGTTGGAAAATCAAGAAATTATGAGCCCAGGGGCTCCAACAGGGAAAATAGCCCAGTGAGGAAAGAAAACAAGGAAAAATAAAATATTTTAAGAACAGTAACAACATTAAAATAAATATCTCATATAAACTATAAAAACTTTAACAAAACCAGAGGAAGAGAAATATGATAGAATAGTGTGCCCGAGTGTACCCTCAAGCAAAGCAAGAGAACTCCAACCAAAGACAGTTCTATTTGAGGATAGAAGACCGAACAGTCATTATTGCACTTATTTTCATTTACAAACTCAAGGCTTTCATAGATATTTTGACTTGAATCCCTTTAACTCAAAAGTGAATTTCAGAAGAAGCTGGACAAATCTCCAATATAAACTATAAAAACTTAAAAATTAGCGTGTGAAATGTTAGAATCAGGGGGTTAAAAGAATAACAAAGTAGTAGTAGTAGTAGTAGTAGTAATAGTAGTAGTAGTAGTAGTAGTAAATATCAATATGCTTAGACATGGCCGTGAAATCTAACCATTGTTCTCTAGTCTTGGGTGGTACCTTAGCCTGTGTACCATGGTGTTAAAATCAAAGATTAAAACAACACTAAAGAAGTAGTATTCAATATTAACATGCATGAATACGACCGTGAAATCAAACTACTGTTCTCTAGTCTTGGGTAATGCCGTAGCCTCTACACCATTGCCTTCCATTGTCTTGTATTATAGTTTTCTTGGCACACTATTTTCTTTGCTTCCTTATGTCCTTTCCTCACGGGGTTATTTTTCCTGTTGGAGCTAATGGGCTTATAGCATCCTGCTTTTTCAACTAGGGCTGTGATTTGGATAATAATAATAATAATAATAATAATAATAATAATAATAATAATTGTATTTTATTTTCACAAAGGCTAAACCAGGCTTAAAAATTTGACGTAAAAAACCTTAAAAATCCTGGAATAAATTGACGGATATATTGCGTAAATGAATATTATTACAGCCACCAACTCGTAAAAGATATTAACAAAGTAGGATAAAAATTACGAACGCCTGTATTTTACTGAAATACGGCGGAGAACCGTTTATATTTACGGAGAATTTCGGATTAAAATTACAGTTTTTTTTAGTATATAGCGTGATTCAAACATTTGAAATATTACGTAGAAAGTTACAGAAGATATAATGAACAAAGTAGGGTAAAAATTACGGTCACCTGTATTTTACTGAAATACAGCGGAGAACAGTCTATTTTTACGGAAAATTTCGGATTAAAATTCGATTTTTTTTTTACAGTGCATATTTAGGAAAAGGATTTCTGATGATAAAGAAAATATCCTACAAAGCTGGAACTTATGAGACCTTGGTATCTTTGTCCTTTAACACTAAAGCGGATAAAGAATTCCTCGCTATCTTCAAAGGCTCTGCAACGCCGCCCACGTCTTATCTATGTTCCTCACGCCCAGCACGTCGGCATGCAATCAAGCTCTTCAGACATATCTCTGGCCAGAATTTGCAAGGTCACAACACAACTCGAAACGACAAATATAAACATACACACACATGAGTACAGAGGCATTCACATATACAGTATATATATAGTACACACAAACATACACACATACACACATATATATATATACATATATATATATGTGTGTATATATAGGTATATATATATAAATATATATATATATATATATATATATATAATTTATATATATATAGACATACACACACATTTATATATATATATATATATATAGATAGATAGATAGATAGATAAATAAACAGATATATATATATATATATATATATATAAAATTGTGTATGTAAATAATTATATATACATATATGATACATATAATCACATATATATATGTATATATATACATACATATATATATATATATATATATACATATATATATATATATATATATACCCACACAAACACACACAAAGTATGTGTGTATACGAGCACGCGCATGTACTTACAAATTCCATCACTTATGTGTTCTGAATAACATGAAATCTATCAAGCATTAAGAAATTCAAGTAAAGAATACCTCAATGCATATTACATACAACCAATAGATATTTAATCACTCGATATACAGGAGTGTGTCTGTGTGTGTGAGAGAGAGAGAGAGAGAGAGAGAGAGAGAGAGAGAGAGAACGCAGACACTCAAGGGAAATTTTTTGTCAGATGTCTCTAGTGTTCCCATGACAAAAGAGACAAGGTGTTGCTCTTCTTACTACTACTATGAAATGGGTGGAGCATTCTCCAACATTAGCGAATTAAAGACAGCAAAGGGGTGTGTTTGCTAGTGAAAACATTAGAATGTTATAAATCGAGTTGCCTTATTTAATTCTGTTATCATTTGACGTTTCGAATATCCACTGCAAATACTGAATACACACACACAAACATATATATATATATATATATATATATCATAAATTCGCAAAATCATGTAGAAATTATTGGAGTGTCGCAGATACGCAATTCCTTCCGTTAACAGCTACATAAGATCATTTCGACATTAGTCTTGTTCAAGTCACTGATTAAAGAAAAAGTAGTTTCAATTATGGTTCGAGCTTGTAAAATTCATTGAGAGAGAGAGAGAGAGAGAGAGAGAGAGAGAGAGAGAGAGAGATTCGGCCTGTATACTTCGTTTTTTATATACTGTATTTGTAGTACAAAATTCGCCCATAACCTTTGGAGTTAGGTTGGTGACAAACAAACAGACAGAGGTAATAATAATAATAATAATAATAATAATAATAATAATAATAATAATAAATTGGCTCGCGCACTGAGCCCTTTTATAATTTGGAATTGCAAGATATTTTACTTGATTTATCAAACAGACGGGACGTAACCCACGTAATTAGTTATTACCATCTAAATTCCTGGAATTTATCCATTTATCCAAACCTACCGAAATCTTGTAACCCTTCCAGAAACCACATTATTACTTCCATTCTTGCCCGTTTGTCTTTCAACAATTCCAACTCTTAGTGAGATAAAGATTCACTTCACGAACATCAAGTCTCTAGAGAATGGAACTTGCAATCTTTCTCAAGATGATATTTATTTTGAAATTGTTTTATGTAAGTGGGGGATGTAAACTCGACGCTATTTTTTATCATCTATTATGGAGAGAGAGAGAGAGAGAGAGAGAGAGAGAGAGAGAGAGAGAGTGCAACATTCCTAAAAATTACGAGTAAAAACACTAACTTCGTGAGAACATATAATAAGGAAAGATTGAGAGAGAGAGAGAGAGAGAGAGAGAGAGAGAGAGAGCGAGAGAGAGAGAGAGAAGGGGTGAAAGAGTCTGAGGGTGGTGAGAGCAAGAAGGGGTGAGAGTGAGAAGGGTGAGAGCCAGAAGGGGTGAGCAAGGGAGAGTCAAAGAAAATTGGCGGGCCAAGATGTTCATTCCGTACCAGTTATGTTACAGATGAACTCTTTATGATTAGTTGGCAGCTTGACTCCGCGTTATCCATTTCAGTGTTAAAATTACAAACTTCATTTCTAAGCTGATATTGTCTAGTTACCGATAATCTTTTGCGCTACGTCTTTATAGTGCGATTTGTGAAACGACACGAAAAAAAAGAATAAAGCCATGCTATTTTTAAGGAACAAGACACCAAGGATTTCAATACATAAAATAGAATTATATTTGAATAAGAACTAATTTTGGGCCAGAGTTCGTAAACAAATGCACTA
The DNA here is from genome assembly GCF_036898095.1 of Palaemon carinicauda. NCBI lineage: Eukaryota > Metazoa > Arthropoda > Malacostraca > Decapoda > Palaemonidae > Palaemon > Palaemon carinicauda. The sequence continues at coordinate 8,116,828 of NC_090751.1, forward strand.
AAGCTGGCTAGAATATGGTACCAATGGGGCAAGGGGTGGGTGCGCTTTAAAGAACTTAATTTCAATGTTGTAAGCAATGTTTTTCTCCCTTTTTAGCTTAGCATTTCAAGTTCTTATTGTATCGTTTCTTTTTTACGGTATATGTTTATTTTTCTATTTTTATTACCCTGGTTTTTGGACAGCTTACTGGAAGATGTAAATGAGAATGTAGGAGCTGGAAAATTTATACAGAGCTAGAGACCTAACCAGGTGGAGGCAATTGACAGCCCACGTCGAGGACATGGCACCTAGATATCGGGTGATATTAACCTACTGATTTCTCTGATATATAGTATATGTCCAGACGGAGACCAGAAGTAACGTGAAGTTATTTCATGTTGGCTGTAGAATAAAACCAATATTTCTAAAATATGAAAAACAGTCTCTCTCCAATCTAATATCGTAAAAGAATTAAATTTTAAGTTTTTAAAAAATTTTGGAGACCTGTTATTTCTAAGTAAGTAGTAATTTGAAAATTGTTCACATGTTTGTACTTCAGAATCTGACTTTCATACTAAACTGATGGAGAAAAACCTTACGCTTATTAAAACTCCTAGTTCATAATCTTGACATAAATATCTGTCACCATTATTCAATTGACTCGGTGTGCATGGTGTTTAGAATATTTAGTAATCCTTTTAGGCAAGGTGAAAGGACTCCCCCCCCCCCAGGGTGTTTTCTGCTAACTTTTTTCAACTCTCATTTCCTGATTCCCCACTAAGCTCAACTCCGCCTCACATAAATCTACATTAAGCCTTATAAGGGCTGTCAAAAATATTCAGACCATGAAATTTTGCTGGGACTATTGCACTATATCAAGAAACATATGTAAAAACCAAAAATTACAATAGTATATGTATTTCGAAAGTAATACAAAATGTACACAGACAAACCAAAAAATGTGATTTTAATATATTTCTCTTTGCAAACGAAGTCCTCTCAGGAAAAAATAACTAATATATAATTACATATTGCATTATAAATACTTCCTTGTTATATACGCTTTCATTTGAGCCTATGTTTACATTTCTTGTAGCCAAAGTTCACGTTATATAGAAATCGATACCAAAACTTTTTTATCCGTTTCAAACTGATAAATCCAAATAATTAAGTGATGATTTTTTCTCCTGACAAATTCCAAACATTGTAAAGCATAAAGTGCCATTAACTTTTTATAGAAAATTTAAAGGTATTTGTTCATATGTAGTTAGAGATGTTCTATTAATAATTTTTCTTATTTTTTTGTCCATTTGTTTATTTGCGTGTTTACCTAGAAAGTTGCCGCCGAGAGTTTTTTCGAAATGGTCGCCGCACATTGTCAAGCATGAAAACAAATGTTTTAATGTGAATGAACAAGCCGCCAACAAAAAGATAATATATGATGATATTTGGTAAATACTGTATATTTTGTAAAGGTGACAAGGTAAAGGTCTCAGGTAATAGACATAGCTTGTAGAAGTTCCACTCAGATGCGTATAAAAACATTGAAGAAAATTAAATTGAACTAAATAATGAAAATTCACTATTAAAAAAAAAAAGGACTATAATCAATTCTTTTAATTGAGGCAGATTTGCACAGACTCGCAGGGGTGCCCTTTTAGCTCGGAAAAGTTTCCTGCTCGTAGATTGGTTGGACAAGATAATTCTAACCAATCAAGATAGCAGGAAACTTCTCCGTGCTAAAAGGACACCGCTACAAGTCAGTGCAAATACGTCTCATTAAAAAAAATTGGCAACAGATCTTTTCGCAAGGAAGGCCCAAAGTCATGAGTGCCCACCCAAGCAGTTTTTAGTGAGACGAACACCTCGGCAGCGTTACACCATCACAGAAACTTAGGAAGCATCAGACAAGAAAAGATGTATCAAGAAAGCATTTTCGCATCTACGATTTTATCAAAAAGTTATTCACAAAGGTTGGGTTCTAAAACTTTTCATTTAGAAATATGTATAATGAAAATCTAGGCGACATTAACAATAATGAAAAAGCTTGTGAAATAATTAGTCAATCTCAGGTTGAAGACTGAACACTGATCTGACTTGAAAGACAGCATCGACTTCTGATCATCCCCATATAAAGACACACTGATATTTTGTAAATCTTTGGAATCACTGCTTATGATTTGGGAGATAATAACTGGATCAAAGAAGTCAGTCTTGAACTTCACACTAGATTATTCCATACCTTCAAAGAATCCAAGACACTTCCATAGCCCACCAAATCTAGCGACGTTCCTTATCCACTAGAGGAAATTCCCGCTTATGTTCTACAATCTGTGTTTACACTAATTTGTAGTAAGAGGGACCCATGAGATCGAGAAAGAATATTAGTACTATCAGTTAGTCAAGATGTATGTGAAGCACCAATGGCAGAGGCAAGGGACAGTGACATTGGCCTATCAAGCAGAACAAAGCCCTAGAGACTGACCATGTATACATATGATCAGCGCCCAAGGCCCCCCTCCCCCCAGGCGACGACCAAGGAGGGCCACGCAATGGTTGCTAATGACTCAGCAAATGTGGATAAAACAAATTTATGCTGCTAGTGCTGATGCATAAAAGCAGAGAAAATGTTAGTGAAGAGATGAATCGGGTTATATATTGACTAAATATTCATGAATAACTAGAAACGATTTAACATGTAACCTTCAAATTACAACGTCGTTTGACAAATATTTGCGGTTTCCTAACCCCTCCTTCCCTATTAGGACTTTTGCATTACCCTTCAATAAAAAATAATATCTACAGAGCATTGATAATAAACTATAGTTCTATTTAAAGACTTCAATAAACATTTCTGAAAATTCCACTATTGGAAATATCATTTCTGTTCACTTACGAAGACAGCATTTAGGTTACATCTATACACAGAAAAACTATAAACTATGAAGTTCATATATATTAAATTGGTCCATTAGCATATTTCATCAGTAAAGAAGTTCTCTTAAGCATAGGCTATGATTATATCAGTAATATTGAAAACCCATATATCCTATGAGCGTATTGATTTTGACCTTAGTTTAACAAATTAATCTAATAACAAATCTCAAGCCTACGAATTTTTATTTCTAATCGGCAGTCTCGATCTTTTTAGATAAAATTGCATCAATAACAAATTACGATTTTATCCTGTAATCTAATGAAAGCTTCCTTCAGTAGGATACTGCTGAAGTAAAATGTGCAGTAATAGTTTAATCATTATTATTAAATTGTAATTTAAGAAAAAAAAATTAACTAGATATATGTCTACTTTAGGCTCCAGAGCCTTTAAATATGCGACCCCAAGACTATATAATAAGCTCCCACGAAATATTCGAATGATTGAAGACATTAAAGCTTTCAAGGGGAAACTGAAGACTTTCTTATTTCATGAGTCTTTTGACAGCGACAATTTAACAGTAAATGAACAATTATTGATATGAAATGTTAAATACTGTGAACAAACAAGGTAAAACGACAGTGGAGGTCCTGTAGAGAGTGGGGTTCCCCTGCTGTATGGGACCGGAAAAGCACCCATCAAAGTAAGTAAAGTAACTTGTATTGCAGTCAGAAATAGAACGAGTTATTAAAAATAGGTTTGCCCTCGAAAAAAAAATATATAAAACAAATAAAACAATCAGAACTAAAAACTAATATAAATCAAAGGAAGGACTCCGAAACAACAAAATATTCTAATAATGGAGAATATTATTATTATTATTAATATTATTACTACTAATTGCTAAGCTACAACCCTAGTTGGAAAGGCAGAATGCTATAAGCCCAAGAGCTCCTACAGGGAAAATAGCCCAGTGAGGAAAGGAAACAAGGAAAAATAAAAATATTTTAAGAACAGTAACATTAGAATATATCATATACCATATATCATATATCCATATATCAAACAGTACAGAACACAAATGAAAAAAAAAAATTAGAAAAATGAGCAAACCACACGCGGAGAAAAACACTTTTAACAAAGACAAACACATCGGGGGAAAAACAAGACTAACTCCTGTCCATAAGACACTGAAATTGAAAACACTGATGTACATTGTTCAACACGACATGGGGAGAGCAAATAACGCTAAGCCGGTGTGAGCACCTTTGATAAGCTCTGTGACTGAACGGCAACATGAAGGTTTAGTTATTGAGCAGCTAGCTTTGTGTAAATCCAGAGAGAGAGAGAGAGAGAGAGAGAGAGAGAGAGAGAAGAATTATATTCCCGGGTGTCAATGTTTTGGAGAATTATATTCCCGGGTGTCAATGTTCTCTCTCTCTCTCTCTCTCTCTCTCTCTCTCTCTCTATATATATATATATATATATATACATATATATATATATATATATAGATATATAAATATATATGTGTATATACATATGTGTATACATATATATATACACACAACTACAACAACCAATGTCGCCGTTCCTAGTTCACTACAAGACAAAGGCCTCGGACATGTCCATTTTCATGTCTAGGGGTTTGGCTAATTTGCATCACCACACTGTCCACTGCGGTATAATGATGGTGGGAGGACACAGTCTGAGCATTCACAGCAAATCAACCTAGTATGGGTGGCCACGACTAGTACAGCTTTGCTGATCATGGCGATACACAAACCCTTTCACCACGTTAAGATATCACCAATCAGAAAGGGATATATATACACACACGCTTATACATACATATACGCACACATACCGTTTATATATACAGTGTGTATATATCTATATATAAATTCACGAGACAAATGAACTGATATATATGAGCTAACTTTCTAATCTGAATTATACCTAAAAATAAGCTATACAAAACGAACATATCGTATTTCAAATACATCAAAAAAAGCCATCACACAGTCTCTCGATCTCCGGTGCGAGACCTCTAAAGAGATTGCCCATTACCGAAATTCACTCTCTCTCTCTCTCTCTCTCTCTCTCTCTCTCTCACACACACACACACACACATTAAGGGGGCGGTTGCCCGAAGCGTTCTCTCCAAAACCTTCTATCAAAGACATCCTCTTCCACCAAACCTTTTCTCTCCACATCATCCTTCACATTACTTCGCCATAAAATTCTCTCTCTCTCTCTCTCTCTCTCTCTCTCTCTCTCTCTCCTTCTTCTTCTTCATCTTTCCCACTGTTATCCCCACATTAAGGGGTCGGTTGCCTTATGTGTCCTCTCCAATACCCTAAAGGCATCCTCTTCCACCCAACCCTCCTTCTCTCCATATCATCCTTAACATTACTTCGCTATGAAATCTCTCTCTCTCTCTCTCTCTCTCTCTCTCTCTCTCTCTCTCCTCTTCTTCTTCTTCTTCTTCTTCTTCTTCTTCTTCTTCTTCTTTCCCAATGTTATCCCCACATTAAGGGGTCGGTTGCCCGAAGCGTCCTCTCCAATACCTTCTATCAAAGGCATCCATCAAAGGCACCCTCTTCCACCAGACCTCTCGCCATATCATCCTTCACCTTATTTCGCCACCTAATCCTCTGCCTCCCTTAATACTAACCTTCGCACGCAACTCTTTAACCTCGTTTCCCTCCATCGCGCCGGCTATGGTCGGGATGCATAAGCAACAAGAGAAGGTGGAAGAAGAGGCATCTTCGAAGTTCCACTTTAAATGGCACCATCAAGCTGACGCTCGTGTTTTCACAGACATAAAAGGACAAACGCTCTCTATTTGCTCTGCAAACGAACTCTAACGTTATGGCATTAAATCTTAAAGATACATTGTGCAAACACTCTAATCTTCACTGGTGGTGGCGTTCTGAATAGGCAGGCACTTTCGAGAGGCTTGGATGCAACTTCTTTTTTTCAATTCCTAAAAGGGAAAATAAGAACTAGGTGGTTTTATGAAGTACCTGGCTTATAACTGTACAATGATTCAAGGAAACCAGAGTCACACTTTTAACTTTGATGTAGCTCGCCCGAAAGATTTATGTTATAGAATTCGAAAATTGGAGTTGGGAATTTTAAAAATGTTGAAGACTTAGCAAAGAAGAACCAACAGCGATCTGAAGGAAATGTTAAAGGCAAACCAGAACTACAGCTTAGATTACCTAGAGGAGTTTTAGATGCATGTTGTGGTGGCCGAGGTGGTAAAGTCCCTGACTGGTGAACGCCCAGACTGGGGTGGGGGTTTAAGTCCTAATCAAACTCGTTAGTTCATTTGGTCACTGCAACCTCACCATCCTTGTAAGCTAAGTATGGTGGGTTTTGGGGGGTACTATCATCCTTTACTTCGCCCTTCATAGTCCTCAGCCATGTAGGCCTGGGTCTTTTCCAACTCTTCTAGTGCTTTGTGGAGCCCAGCTGAACGTTTGGTGAACTAATATCTCTTGGGGGCTGCGAAGAGCATGCCAAAACCATCTCCATCTACCCTTAAAACGTGATCTCATTCACATATAGAAACGATTAGCGAAATCTAACGGGGGACCTTTGCGTCAATAGGAGGTGATGATGATGATAGGTCTGTCTGCTGAATCATCAGCAGCCATTGCCTGGCCCACCTTTGTCCTAGCTTGGGTGGAGAGGGGTCTTGGGCGCTGATCATTTGTAAATATGGTCAGTCTCTAGGGTATTCTCCTGTTTGATAGGGGAATGTCACTGTCCTTGTCTCTGCCATTCATGAGCTGCCTTTAAACCTTTAAACGTCCCATAGTGTCGTGAGGGGTAATACAAAGCATTAACAACCCCATACTAATGTGTCGAGATCCCTGTGCCTTCGTCACAAACTAAATTTTGAGAAATACAATGACATGATATTTAGCTAAATTACAAAGAATACTAGCCATTGTCTGGTTTACTTTTTTCAATCTTTCATTAACGCATGTTCTTGATACTTTGTATTAGCGATCATAGTTTTCCAAATTTTACTTAACCTAACCATTGTAATCTTAGTTTACATGAATACCAACCCCATGTAAATACAACTGACAGTAACACAAATTCTACTTCCATCCTTTAAGGATGAAGCCACATCTGTGACTTGATTGAAAGCCTAATACAAATGAACATAACAGGAAACAGGTTAAAAGTAATATACCAAAGAGTGAATATCGAACACTGAACTAATGAGTCAGTGGCTGGAAACACTCACCACTTCATTCTGATATCATACCTTATAAATTCTTAAAAATATTCCAACTTCTGAAGTTCATTTAATTCTGTTGCCATTTGTTATCTACAGTGTTGAAGAAGATTTCAAGACAGATATCTTTCTTTCTCGTTACTAATCTAATTCTCTACATCAACACAAAAATGTGAGACTGGAACATAACACATAGCATTCCATGGGAATGAAAACCACAAGAAAATGGAATGAACATTTTGTTCAAACAGACATGAATTCAATTTAACTTAAAAACAAAATATCTTCTAATTCAAATGAATAAAATAACCAAAGAATTATAAAGGAGTTAAATTTTCTACAAATATATACAGTACATTGCCCAAGAGGAGATAGAAATACACCAACTATGAGATACAGGTAGAAAGGGGAAGTAAAAACTAATAAAGAAACGATTGAAAAGGACAAGAAAATGATAGAGTCTATCTATTATCTGAAGTTGAGTAAATTTTAGGTTTTTCTCCCCCCCCCCCTCCCCCTCCCCCGCCCCCGAGAGAACTCATGCACAGAAGCAGCATGGATTGAAAAAGTCCAAATTTTATTGTATCATCATCATTATGAAGTGGTACTCGTACCTCTTAAAGCCGTAAAATTCAAACAATTTAGTATTAATTAAATGGTATAAAGCAGTTATTCATCACACTCACACATATATATACTATATATATATATATATATATATATATATATATATATATATATATCCAACCCCTCTTTCCATTTCAAATGGATGGCATCAAAACACTGCAGCTTTCCGGTTCCTTTTAAGCTACTGAAAAGCTGTACTCTCAAAATGTACCATCCACTTAATATGCATACAAAACACTTAAAAGTATACAAAACTTTCATACATATAAATTACAAATTTGTACATTAGAATCACATAAACATTAAACTGTGTGTGTAAGAGAGAGAGAGAGAGAGAGAGAGAGAGAGAGAGAGAGGAAGAGAGAGGAGAGGAGAGAGAGAGAGAGAGAGAGGGAGAGAGAGAGAGAGCATTTGCATTAAATGATGACCCTCACTGATGCATCTAAGTGACCTTCATCAACTAGAAACCTCATTATCATATGCAAATCCCGGTCGTAATCCGGTGAATTAACGCAACAGTTCAAAAGGGGGAAACAGGTATAATCGAGAAGAGGGGGAGAGGGGAGAGGGGAGGAGGGAGAGGGGAGAGGGGAGAGGGGTGAGGAGGGGGGATGAGGAGAGTGAGAGGGAGAGGGGGTGAGGAGAGGGAGGAGGGAGAGGGGAGAGGGAAAGGGTTGAGGAGAGTGAGAGTGAGAGGGAGAGGGGTGAGGAGAGGAATGAGGGGAGAGGGGTTTAGGAGAGGGGAGAGGGGCTTAGGGGAGGGAGAGGGAGAGGGGTGTTAGAAGAGAGAGAGGGGGAGAGTGGAGGGGGGAAATGCAGAGGGGAAATGCTGGAGAAGGGGGGAAAAATAACCTTGTGTCACCTAACCATCAAATACATAAAGGGAACAAGATAAAGCATATAAATACTATCAAAAGTTATAAAGAGCGACAAACAATAACAAATATAGCCGTTTCTATTCCACTGCAGGACAGTGGCCTCAGAAATGCCCTCATTTAGGTCTGGGTATTGGCCATTTCCTCACCACGCTGGTCATTGTGACATGCCTTTATTCATGTCTGGGTTTTGGCCATTTCATCACCACGCTGGCCATTGTGACATGCCCTTATTTATGTCTGGGTATTGGCCATTTGCTCACCACGCTGGCCATTGCAACATGCCCTTATCTATGTCTGAGTTTTGACCATTTCATCTCCACGCTGGCCATTGCAACATGCACTTATTTATGTCTGAGTTTTGGCCATCTCATCACCATGCTGGCCATTGTGACATGCCTTTATTCATGTCTGGGTTTTGGCCACTTCATCACCACGCTGGCCATTGTGACATGCCCTTATTTATGTCTGGGTTTTGGTCATTTCATCTCAACGTTGGCCATTGTCGATTGGTGATGGTAGGAGACTTTTGTCTGATCGCTCAAAGCAAAAAGTAGTACAGCTTTGCAAATCATGGCGATACACAAATCATTCCACACCGTACAAAACTCTACGGTAAATCCGCCTAGTTCACTATTCAAAATAGATTACTGTATCATTACCGTAATGTGAAGGCATTTCCAGTATAAGCCCGATACATCTCCTTCAGTATTGACCCATATCTATACCACCAACACCCCCCAGATAAATCCTCTTTAACCAAGCTACATTTTCTCAGCATTCACTTTTTTACCTTTTTCGATCGCTTACTTCCATTCCCATCAACACGATCTTTTCTTTCCGCTCTGCTGCCCCTCATTGGCATACCATTTCCTACCCAGAGTTTTCCTTCTACTCATTTCACAACTAAAGCTCAATTTCACCCGTTGCATCATTCCACAGCCAACTAGGCCGTTGGCGTGCTTCCAGACCACTGATACCGACATAGGCACACACACACAAACACATATACACTGGAGAAACCTTTCCGGTGATCTGTCATTTATGTAAACTCTGATGCCGGAAATCAATCAAACAGCAGGGGGTCATAAACTGTACGTTCAACTTTTGGTAATCAAACTTCACTGATAACTTTCTTAATTGAAGAGAAGTTGTTTAAAAGATATCTAGTCGATCTAGTTCCACGGTATCTCACTGGCAATCTCTTAAAGTGGGCCTATATATATATGTTCAAACTTCTGGTAATCAATTTCATTGACAATTTATATGAAGAGAAGTTGCTTAAAAAAATTTTCTAATCAGTAAATCTAGATCCACAGCAATATATCTGAAATATATATATATATATATATATATATATATATATATATATATATATATATATATATATATATATATATATATATATATATATATACATACATAATGTGTGTTCCATGTTTGATATTCAATTACATTGAAGTTGTTCAAAATATATTGTTTTATCTAGTAATGTCACTGGCAACCTATCAACTAAGGCCGGCCATAGATATATGCCCCGGTTTAATAAGAACAACAAATAATTCATTATCAAAATGTTATCGATGAATCAATACTAATTTTGAAAACTCATTTAATAATTTCCAATTATCATGCAGGAACCAACTCAGTAACACTTGTCTTCAGTTTGTCAACATTAACAAAGAATTTTTATAGTTTATTTATGACATGTTTTTGATATTGTTAATAGTTTATATGTGATATGTCTGTTTTGACCGTTGTTACTTTTTTTAGAATGATATATTGTTAATTTGTTCTCTTCATTTATTTATTTCCTTTCCTCACTGGGCTATTTTTCCCTATTGGAGCCCCTGGGCTTATAGCATCTTGCTTTTCCAACTAAGGTTGTAGCTTGGATAATAATAATAATAATAATAATAATAATAATAATAATAATAATAATAATAATAATATAATAATAATAATAATAACAATAATAATACTAACACTTGCCTTCAGTTTGTCAACAGTAAGAAAGAATTACATAAATAATACAGGAAATTATTGCATTTACAGCATAAAATATCTAAACGTTACACAAGATTGATTTCAAGTATTTAAACTCTTTTAATAAAAGACAAGAAAAGCAAAAAAGATGCTGATATAGCAATATAACTCAACTTTGTAAAGACCAGCTTCCAAAATTTACCAAATAGTAAATATTCAATATTTAGAGCAACTTTCAGATAAAATCGATACATACCTAAAATAGACCGATGTTGCCCATGCCATTGCAGCAGCTTAATCTGGGTTTACACGATCGAAACGGTTCGCCGAACGCGGTTCGATAGAAATGTGTTTGAAGTGATGTTTGATAAAGTTCGACAGACAAGTGTTTGAAGTGATGTTTGATACAGTTCGACGGACAACGACAGACAAGTGTTTGAAGTGATGTTTGATACAGTTCGACAGACAACGACAGACAAGTGTTTGAAGTGATGTTTGATACAGTTCGACAGGCAATGTTTGATACAGTTCGAGAGACAAGTGTTTGAAGTGATGTTTAATACAGTTCGACAGACAATGTTTGATACAGTTCGATAGACAAGTGTTTGAAGTGATGTTTGATACAGTTCGACAGACAATGTTTGATACAGTTCGACAGACAAGTGTTTTGAAGTGATGTTTGATACAGTTCGACAGACATGTTTGATACAGTTCGACAGACAAGTGTTTGAATGATGTTTGATACAGTTCCGACAGACATGTTTGATACAATTCGACAGACAAGTGTTTGAATGATGTTTGATACAGTTCGACAGACAAGTGTTTTGAAGTGATGTTTGATACAGTTCGACAGACAATGTTTGATAAAGTTCGACAGACAAATGTTTGAAGTGATGTTTGATACAGTTCGACAGACAATGTTTGATAAAGTTCGAAAGGACAAGTGTTTGAAGTGATGTTTGATACAGTTTGACAGACAAGTGTTTAAAGTGATATTCGAACGTGTTCGAAGAAAGTCTGTTTCTCCCCTGACTTTTTGGGCGGAGCTTCAATGTCCAGAAACCTTATACATCTGTGACTGACTCCACCTCTTCGAAGCGTTTGTCAAGCAGGTTCGACAAACGGGTTCGATGAACCGTTCCACCGTGTAAACCCCGCTTTACAACTTCTCTTAATCTTCATATAATAAGCTTCTATAATGCAAACAAGATTTGCAATAAACAAAAATAAACAAAAAAATAAAAAACTTCTAATCCAGAACAGAGTGACATAATAGTGCTTTCAAATATTCAAACGGTGTTTAAACCCCTACTGTTGATTTCTTCAGTAGGTTGATATGAATCGTGTTTTACAGTTTATGTATGTATGTAGTTGATAGTCATTTCCTTATTACCTTAATTTGTTCATACTTTGTTAGTTTTTCTTTATCATTTCCTATTTTACATCGTTTCTTTTTCTTTCCATTTCTGTTTTTCTTATTGGGGCTTTCTGGTTTTCAACCAAATTTCTGAATAGGCGAAGAAGAAGAAGAAGAAGAAGAAGAAGAGAAGAAGAAGAAGAAGAAGAAGAAGAAGAAGAAGAAGAAGAAGAAGAAGAAGAAGAAGAAGAAGAAGAAGAAGAAGAAGCGGATGCTAATATTAAAATTTGCAGTTTGGGTCAACATTCTAGAAGAGGACAAAATATACTTTCTAAAAGCAACGTACTCTAAACCTCGATTACCTTTAGCATACTACCTATTTTTAATAAATATTGAAGCCCTTTTGTCCTAAGTGATAATACTAATAATAATAATAATAATATAATAATAAATAATAATAATAATAATAATAATAATAATATACTGCTCTCCGATAAGGTTAAAGCTTTTGTAATACCTACACAATTACAGTAATATTGCTCTCTCTCTCCTCTCTCTCTCTCTCTCTCCTCTCTCTCTCTCCTCTCTCTCTCTCTCTCCTCTCTCTCTCTCTCTCTCTCTCTCTCTCTCATATAAAGATAAAAAATTGATGGTAATAAACCCTGCTGATGAAAATTTTATATAAAATAAACAGCGTAGAAATAGCAATTGCATTAAATCACATTGCATTTAGAAGAAAAAAAATCCTTTCAAACTGGGTTTAATAGCCCAGAAATTCTTGGATATACATATACATAGGTT
>NC_090751.1:8130085-8135085 GCF_036898095.1 Palaemon carinicauda
CGATAGTTAGTTCATTTGGTCGCTGCAATCTCACCGTCCTTGTAAGCTAAGGATGAGGGGGTTTGGGGAGAACCTATAGGTCTATCTGCTGTGTCATAAGAAGCAATTGTCTGACCCTCCTTTGTCCTAGCTTGGGTGTGGAGAGGGGTCTTGGGCGCTGATAATTTGTAAATATGGTCAGTCTCTAGGGTATTCTCCTGTTTGATAGGGCAATGTCACTGTCCCTTGTCTATGCCATTCATGATCGACTTTTAAACCTTTAAACGTTTCATAGTGTCATGAGGGATAGAATAAAGCATTAACAACCACATACTAATGTGTCAGATCCCTGTGCCTTCGTCACAAACTAACTTTTGAGAAATACAATGACAAGAGATTTAACTAAATTACAAAGAATACTAGCCATTGTCTGATTTGCTTTTCTCAATTTTCATCAAACGCAAGTTCTCAATATTTTGTATTAGAGATCATAGTTTTCCAAATTTTACTTAACCTAGCCAATGTATATTAGTTTCACATGACTAGCCATTGCCTGATTTGCTTTTCTCAATCTTTCATTAAACGCAATTCTTAAGATTTTGTATTAGAGATCATATTTTCCCAATTTTACCTAACCTAGCCATTTCAATATAAATTTACATGAACACCAATCCCATGTAAATATTACTCACAGCAACACAAATTATACTTCCATCCTTTAAGGATGAAGCCACATCTGTGACTTGATTGAAAGCCGAATACAAATGAACATTACAGGAAATCGGTTAAAAGTAATGTACCAGAGAGTGAATAATGAACACTGACCTAATGAGTCAGTGGCTGGAATCTCTCACCACTTCATTCTGATATCATACATTATAAATTTCTAAAATATTCCAACTTTTGAAGTTCATTTAACCTGTTGCCATTTGTTATCTACAGTGTTGAAGATTTCAAGATAGATATCTTTCTTTCTTGTTACTAATCTAATTCCCAACATCCACACAAAATATGAGACTGGAAGATAACACATAGCATTCCATGGGAATGAAAAATCAAAATAAAATTGAATGATCATTTTTCTCAAATGTACATTAATCCAACTTAACTTCAAGAAAATAAGTTTCGATTCAAATGAGGTAAAACAAGCAAGGAATTAGAAAAGGAGTTAATTTTCTAGAATTAAATACCTACTCCAAGAGGACATACAACACCACCTATGAGATATAGGTAGAAGGGAAAGTAAAATACAAATAAAGGAATGATTGAAAAGGTACAGGAAATGAAGTTGATCCATTATCCTCCCCCCCCCCCCCGAGACTCATGGACAGAAACCGCATGCATTTAAAGAAACTCAAAATTCGTTGTATCATCATCATTATGAAGTGATATTCGTACATCTTAAAGCAGTAAATTCAAATATTCTAGCATTTATTAAATGGTATGCAGCAGGTATTTATATATACATATATATATATATATATATATATATATATATATATATATATATATATATATATAATATACACATATATATATATATATATATATATATATATATATATAATATACATATATCCAAGCCCCCTTTCCATTTAAAATGGATGGCATCAAAACAGTGCAGCTTTCCGGTTCCTTTTAAACTACTGAAAAGCTGTATTCTCAAAATGTACCATCCACTTAATATGCATACAAAACACTTAAAAGTATATAAAACTTTCATACATATAAATTACAAATTTGTACAATAGAATCACATAAACACTAAACTGTGTGTGTGTATGAGAGAGAGAGAGAGAGAGAGAGAGAGAGAGAGAGAGAGAGAGAGAGAGAGAGAGAGAGAGAGAGAGAGAGAGAGAGAGAGAGAGCATTTGCATTAAATGATGACCCTCACTGATGCATCTAAGTGACCTTCATCAACTAGAAACCTCATTATCATATGCAAATCCCGGTCGTAATCCGGTGAATTAACGCAACAGTTCAAAAGGGGGAAACAGGTATAATCGAGAAGAGGGGGAGAGGGAGAGAGGGGAGAGGGAGAGGGGTAGAGGGAGAGGGGAGAGGAGGGGAGAGGGGAGAGAGGGGAGAAGGGGAGGGGGAGATGGAGAGGGGAGAGGAGAGGCTTGAGGAGAGTGGGGTGAGGGAGAGGGGAAAGGGAGGGGGAGAGGGAGCGGGGGAGAGGGTGAGGAGAGGGTTGAGGAAAGTGAGAGGGAAAGGGGGGTGAGGAGAGGGAGGAGGGAGAGGAGAGAGGGGTTAGGAGAGAGGAGAGAGGGGTTAGGAGAGAGAGAGGGGAGAGTGGAGGGGGGAGATGCAGAGGGGAAATGCTGGGGAGAAGGGGGAAAATAACCTTGTGTCACCTAAGCATCAAATACATAAAGGGAACAAGATTAAACATATAAATACTATTAAAAGTTATAAGAGCGACAAATAATAACAAATACAGCCGTTTCTATTCCACTGCAGGACAAAGGCCTCAGACATGCCCTTAGTTAGGTCTGGGTATTGGCCATATCATCACCACGCTGGCCATTGTGACATGCTCTTATTTATGTCTGAGTTTTGGCCATTTCATCACCACCACTGGCCATTGTGACATGCCCTTATTAATGTCTGGGTTTTGGCCATTTGATCACCACGTTGGCCATTTTGACGTGCTCTTATTTATGTCTGGGTTTTGGCCATTTCATCTCAACACTGGCCATTGTCGATTGGTGATGGTAGGAGACTTTTGTCTGATCGCTCAAAGCAAAACAAAGTAGTATGGAAGCGCCCGTACTGCTTTGCAAATCCATGGCGATACACAAATCATTCCCACACCGTACAAAACTCTACGGTAAATAACCTCCAGGTTTCACTATTCAAAATAGATTACTGTATTATTACTGTAATGGGAAGGCATTTCCAGTTTAAGCCCGATACATCTCCTTCAGTATGACCCATATCTATACCCCCCCGCCCCCCCCGAGATAAATCCTCTTTAACCAAGCTACATTTTCTCAACATTCACTTTTTTACCTTTTTCGATCGCTTACTTCCATTCCCTTCAACACGCGATCTTTTCTTTCCGCTCAGCTGCCCCTCATTGGCATACCATTTCCTACCCAGAGTTTTCCTTCTACTTCATTTCACAACTAAAGCTCAATTTCACCCGTTGCATCATTCCACAGCCAACTAGGCAGTTGGCGCGCTTCCAGACCACTGATACCGACACAGGCACACACACACAAACATATACACTGGAGAAACCTTTCCGGTGATCTGTCATTTATGTAAACTCTGATGCCGGAAATCAATCAAACAGCGGGGGTCATATACTGTACGTTCAACTTTTGGTAATCAAACTTCACTGATAACTTTCTTAATTGAAGAGAAGTTGTTTAAAAGATATCTAGTCGATCTAGTTCCACGGTATCTCACTGGCAATCTTCTTAAGGTGGGCCTATATATATGTTCAACTTCTGGTAATCAAATTCATTGACAACTTATTCGAAGAGAAGCTGCTTAAAAGTGTATTTTTAATCAGTAAATCTAGTTATACGGTAATATGTCTACGGTAATATCTCTGTAATTGGGCCTCTCTCTCTCTCTTCTCTCTCTCCTCTCTCTCTCTCTCTCTCTCTCTCTCCTCTCTCTCTCTCTCTCTCTCTCTCTCTCTCTATATATATATATATATATATATATATATATATATATATATATATGTGTGTGTATGTATGTATGTATGTATATATATATATATATATATATATATATATATATATAGATATATATATATATATATATATATATATATATATATATATATATATATATATATATATATATATATATATATATATATATCAATTTCATTGACCACTCACTTAATTGAAGAGTTGTTTAAAAAATATCTTTTCATCTAGTCAATCTAATTCCATGGTGATCTCACTGGCAACCTTCTTAAATTGGGCCTTCAATAGAAATATAACGCAGTTTAATAAAAAACAAAAAATAAAACATTATCAAAATGTTATCGAAGGAACAATAGTGAATTTGATAATTCATTTAATAATTTCCAATTATAGTGCAGGAACCAAGTAAGTAACAATCGCTTTAGTTTGTCAACAGTAATAACGAATTACATAATCAATTCAGTAACACTTGTCTTTAGTTTGTCAACTGTAACAAAGAATTACATAATCAACTCAGTAACACTTGCCTTCAGTTTGTCAACAGTAAACAAAGACATTACATAATCAATTCAGTAACACTTGCCTTCAGTTTGTCAACAGTAACAAAGAATTACATAATCAATTCAGTAACACTTGCCTTCAGTTTGTCAACAGTAACAAAGAATTACATAATCAATTCAGTAACACTTGCCTTCAGTTTATCAAACAGTAACAAAGAATTACATAATCAATTCAGTAACAGTTGCCTTCAATTAGTCAAAAGTAAGAAAGAATTACATAGTTAATACAGGAAATTATTGCTTTTACAGCATAAAATATCTCAACGTTACACAAGATTGATTTCAGGTACTTAACCCTTTTCAATAAAAGACAAGAAAAGCAAAAAAAGATGCTGATATAGCAATATAACTCAACTTTGTAAAGACCAGCTTCCAAAAAATTACCAAATAGTAAATATTCAATATTTAGAGCAACTTTCAGATAAAATCGATACATACCAAAAATAGCCTGATGTTGCCCATGCCATTGCAGCAGCTTTAATCTGGGTTTACACGACCGAACGGTTCGTCGAACGCAGTTCGTCAAAAAAAGTGTTTAGAAGTGATGTTTGATACCAGTTCGACAGACAAGTGTTTGAAGTGATGTTTGATACAGTTCGACAGACAAGTGTTTGAAAGTGATGATGTTTGATACAGTTCGACAGACAAAGTGTTTTGAAGTGATGATGTTTGATACAGTTCGACAGACAAGTGTTTGAAGTAATGTTTGATACAGTTCGACAGACAATGTTTGATACAGTTCGACAGACAAGTGTTTGAAGTGATGTTTGTTACAGTTCGACAGACAAGT
>NC_090751.1:8142585-8145085 GCF_036898095.1 Palaemon carinicauda
GTGAGGACATCATAACTGCTGCACAGTTGTGAACTCATCCCGGAGCTACAGCTACCGTATAGGGGAATAGGATAGGTAGAGAGGAGGGGAGGGGGGAATTAGGATTTTACTAGGATTAAAGGATAAAGTGTTAAAATGAATTACAGTGGGAGGTGAAACGATTGGGCAGACCCAATAGCTATTTTTTTTTTCCCAACATCATGCCTTGTGGACTGGAGCTAAGGACGATTATCTTATTGAATATTCAAACAAAGATTCTTTTAAACTTTATAATCTACTAAGTGATATTACAAAGCCAGGAGATTCAGCTTCAGGTGATCATTATGACTAATTAATTCAATAATGCTACAGTGTTAATAAAAACCGTAATTTCAATCGGAAATTCTCTATAAAAATATACTGTTCTCAGCCGTATTTCAGTAAAATACAGGCGACCGTAATTTCTACCCTACTTTGTTATTATCTTTTACGAGTTGGTGACCATTATATCACTCCTTTACGTCAATATACCCGTTTTAAAACGTAAATGCCTGACAACATTTATTCCAGGATTTTTACTGTTTTTTACGGCAAATTTTTAACTGTCTGTACGGTCGGAAAATCATAATATACACTGCGAATGGAAATTATTAAGTTTCAATACTGATATGATAATTATACACAACTATAAATTATTATATAATTAAGATCAAAAGGACAATAAAGTTACTTATATTGTGTAATAATTGTAAATATACACTACTTTCAGAATTTATTCGAATTTCAAATATTCTCGAGTCATACTCTGGAACACCAGGTTAGAATATTTCCAGACACCAAGGCAAATGTACATGTACCACGTTGCAATAAAAATTGTGGTAGGCCTTGTACACCTATAAATCATGGAAAGACCCAAATTCGGTACGTGTCCAAAAAGCTTCAGTATGGAGCAGAGAGAGAGAGAGAGAGAGAGAGAGAGAGAGAGAGAGAGAGAGAGAGAGAGAGAGAGAGAGAGAGAGAGAGAGAGAGGCGGAATGTTTTCTTTTGTTTCGTTTTCTTTCTTTCCTTGTTTTACCAAAAATTACAATTACGTATTAAAATACAAATCGTATAAAATTTTCTTGAACTGTAATCAAGTTGCATATCCCACATAGTTTATAAATGCCGGCTAGATTAAGTAATATACCTTATATCAGATAATTCTTAGAAGTGTGTGTGTGTGTTTGTGTGTCTGTGTGTATGCGTGCCTGTGTTGCAACCGCGCAAGATTAATAGAGAGTAAAGGGCAAATTATAAATTTATGAACAATTATTCATACATTTACAGCTATCACATACGATAAGGTTTAAAGGTTTAAAGGTCGCTCATGAATGGCAGAGGCAAGGGGCAGTGACATTGCCCTAGAGACTGACCATATATTATATGATCATCGCCCAAGCCTCCTCTCCACCCAAGCTAGGATCAGGGAGGGCAAACAGTGGCTACTGATAACTCAGCAGATAAACCTATATGCTCCCGTAAACCTCCCAACCTTAGCTCACAAGGATGGTAAGGTTGCTGATACTAATGGCACTAACGAGTCTGAGCGGGACTCGAAGCCCCCGTCTGGCAAACACCAGACAGAAACGTTACCAATCAGGCCACAACAACCTTAAAATAAGCGAACATATGACTTATTAAGAGACCAAATATGCACACCAACAGGTTACCTTTATGCATATATGAACATAAATCCGATTTATAAAAAAAAGTTCTTATATAATCAATAAAACAGATTGAGGGATACATAGCTATACATCCATTACTATACATATGTATATCTACGAGGGAAAAAAACTATTTGTGACAAATAATGAAGTTCACGAAGAGGAATAGTGTCATATTGATAAATTCTTCATTTTCAAATTCCCCTTGAAAATTCCCTTCAATTTTGATTTTCGCCTCGTAAATTCACTTTCATTTTCATTTCTCTTCGTATATTTCTGCCCTCACTTTCAATTCATCGTAAATTCCCTTTCATTTACATTTCCCCTAGTCAATTCCCCTATCATTTTCCAATCCACTCTATTCTCAAATTTCCCTTGAAAATTCCTTTTCATTTACCCTCCATCTTACATTTCCCCTCCAAAATTCCTTTTCATTTTAATTTTCATTTCGCCCTCCATCTTACATTTCCCCTCCTAAATTCCTTTTCATTTTCCCCTCCCTCTTACATTTCCCCTCGTAAACTCTTTCATTTTAATTCCCCCTCTATATTCAATTTCCCCTCGTAAATTCCCTTTCATTTCCATTTCTATTATCCCCGCCATCTTAGATTCATCCTTGTAAATGTCCTTTCATTTTCATTTCCCTCCATTTTCAATTTCCCCTTGTAAATTCCCTTTCATTTTAATTTTCATTTTCCCCTCCATCTTACACTTCCTCTCGTAAATTCCCTTTCATTTCAATTTTCCCCTCCATTTTCAATTTTCCCTCTTAATTAATTTTTCCCTCGAAAATTCCCTTTCATTTTCAATATTCC
>NC_090751.1:8147585-8165085 GCF_036898095.1 Palaemon carinicauda
GAGAGAGAGAGAGAGAGAGAGAGAGAGAGAGAGAGAGAGAGAGAGAGAGAGAGAGAGAGAGAGATTGATTACAGCATTTTTATCAACCTTTTATATATAAAGGTACAAAAATATCAAACCACATTTATACCAACAGAACGTTTTTCTTTATTATTTTTTTTTGTGTGTGTGTGAGAGAGAGAGAGAGAGAGAGAGAGAGAGAGAGAGAGAGAGAGAGAGAGAGAGAGGGAGAGAGAGAGATTACAGCATTTTTACCAACCTTTCTTATATAAAGGTACAAAAATATCAAACCGCATTTATACCAACAATGTTTTTTTCCCCGAGAGAGAGAGAGAGAGAGAGAGAGAGAGAGAGAGCGAGAGAGAGAGAGAGAGAGAGAGAGAGAGAGAGAGAGAGAGAGAGAGAGAGAGAGAGAGATACCTTCCCTGGGGCTTCTTTACCTTCCCTTCATTTTCCCTTATTGGACCTCGTTCCGTGAACCTTCATAAAAGAGCCCTTTCCTTCCTTCCAAGCAGTGTTGCCAGGTTGGCCTTTTTCAGGCCAAAACCCTCAAATTTGGCCTTTTTTAAATTGTGCGGCCTTTAGTAATATCATGAAAATAGGTTGGCCTTAATGCTATATTTTTCACCTTTTTCAACTAATAGTTTGGCCTCTTAAAGCTGCAGTTCATTAGAAGTTGGCCTTTTATAGCTGCAGTTGATTAGAAGTTGGCCTTTTATAGCTGCAGTTGACAAGAAGTTGGCCTTTTATAGCTGCAGTTGATTAGAAGTTGGCCTTTTATAGCTGCAGTTGATTAGAAGTTGGCCTTTTAAAGCTGCAGTTGATTAGAAGTTGGCCTTTTAAAGCTGCAGTTCATTAGAAGTTGGCCTTTTATAACTGCAGTAGATTAGAAGTTGGCCTTTTATAGCTGCAATTGATTAGAAGTTGGCCTTTTATAGCTGCAGTTGATTAGAAGTTGGCCTTTTATAGCTGCAGTTGATTAGAAGTTGGCCTTTTATAGCTGCAGTTGATTAGAAGTTGCCCTTTTTCTCATTGAAGAAACCTGGCAACACTGCTTCCTAGCTCAGCTCTGACAATTCCCTCTCCTATTGCAATCAAAAAGAGACACCAGAGGGAATTTTGTCCCTTAATGATTCATTAATAACCCTTTCAAACGTTTAAGTACTTGATATTAATAAACAAAAGGTTCCCGATCTGTTAACAATCTGAATTGAATACGTATTATTTTCGAATTAAAAACATTCGAGGTTTTGTGCATTTCGTGAATAGATTTAAATTGTTTATTTATCAGGGGTCCTTATGAATTGGAGTTATAGATAAAATTATTTGTGGAGGAAATGTATGGTCACTTAATTATTCCCTTGCAAGGACAATGTTTACTTTAACAAGGAATAAAGACACTAATCTCTTTACTACATATATATATATATATATATATATATATATATATATATATATATATATATATATATATATATATATATATATATATATTTATATATAATGTATATATGCATAGTATATATATACTATATATGTGTATATATATATATATATATATATATATATATATATATATATATATATATATATACACACATATACATAGTATATATATACACTATATATATACTATATATATATATATATATATATATATATATATATGTATATATATGTATATACAGTATATACATATATATATATATATATATATATATATATATATATATATATATATATATATATATACAGTATATATACTCTACTTTATCTATATTCTCCCTGTCACAAAACTGTACTACAAATAATAAAAATGTCACAACAGGGACTCTAGTTCACCTATACCCTCGCCGTTACTCCCTTTAACACTCACCTAATAAAGCTTGGAAGAGCCTCGACTTGAAGATACGGATGACCCTCTCGATGGCGGCTCGCAGCTGCTTGTCCTGAGGCCTACTCAATTTGCTGTGATAGTCCTCCAGCAGCTCGAGCGCTCGATGGGCCTCTGCGAAGGGGAAAAAAAAGGCAAAAGTTAATCCATTTAGTTCTTTGATTGATTGATTTGAGGTTTTCTGGCATCATTGACGCCGATATCCTTTATTATAGATAAAGAATAAAACAATATTCAATTAAAACCATAAAAGCAAATATTTCATTATAAAAGTTAAATATCTTTCAGACAACCTGCTTCTATCGAAGGTCATTGAAGCCGATATCGTTTATTATAAATAAAGAATAAAGGAAAATTCAATGAAAACCATCAAAGCAAATATGTCATTATAAAAGTTAAATAGCTTTCACACAACCTGTTTCTGAAATAAATCTAAAAATGCCGCTAGCATTGTAAGACACATCATGTCCAAGAATCTTGGCTAGGATGAACCTGCCATCCTCATCTGAAGCCTCAAACAGATATGTATTTCTTTCTGCGTTATATGTGGGGCATTCTGTCAACAAATGCCTCACTGTGAAGGGTATCAAACAGTCGTCACAATATGGTTGATGTTAGTTCTTTGAAAGAGTTATGCATACATGAATATGAACGACTCCATCGGAGGCTACATATCATGGCGTGCATCATCCGGATTGACTGAGTAATACTGTCCCCTTTCAATGACTATCAACTGTGGCTTTCGGATATACAAGTGTGTGAAATGATAAATTTAGAAGTAATTTGTATTTTTCTTAACTAATACAAACCTGTAAGCCATTTATAGCTACACTGTTCTATCTAATTTCTCTTCCTCTTGTTTTGTTAAAGTTTTTTTAGTTTATATAGGAAATATTTATTTTAATTCTGTTACTGTTTAAAATATTTCATTTTTCCTTGTTTCCTTTACTCACTGGGCTATTTTCCCTGTTTGGGCACCTGGCCTTATAGCATCCTGCTTTTTCAACTAGGGTTGTAGCTTAGCAAATAATAATAATAATAATAATAATAATAATAATAACAATAACAACAACAACAACAACAACAACAACAACAACAACAACAACAATAATAATAATAATAATAATAACAATATCGTTTCAGCATCGCTGAAAGGATAATCCCTATAAATAGCCTAAGGTTTGTTAGTGCAGGAACAAACATAATTTACATAAATATCAGAATAATGTTTATGCAACACCTGCATTGACAAATCTTTCTAAAATCAAATAAAAACAACCAATTAATAATAAAACAATTCCTATTACTAATGAGCATGCAATCTTGTGAAAAGGCAGATATAAAGAAATTGCAGTCTGTTTTGTAAACAAAATTTAATTAAGAGATCTGCATAACGAAATCAATAAACTAGGCAAAAGCATAAACATTTAAAATAATTATATATACCACAATTATAGCTATGATTTAATTAAAGGATTATTGCCATCATTAATATTTTAAAACGACCTTGTGCCCAGATTGCCTACATCAACAGCGTCAAAATCTGAGAGCTCGAACTAAAAAAAAGCTTCAATGACGCCTGATATGTAAATACACTATTAAATATTTCCCGCAAAAAAGTGGTAAAAATCATGGAATAAATGTTGCCAGACATTTACCGTTTTTAAAACGGACTTATTGATGTAAAGAAGTGATATTACGGTCACCAACCCGTAAAAGATAATAACATAGTAGGGTAAAAAATTACGGGCACCTGTATTTCTGAAAATACAGCTGAGAACCGTATATTTTTACGGAGAATTTCAGATTAAAATTATGATACCCTATCTATGATTATATAATTACTAGTAGCTTCAACTTGAGAAAATTACATAGCTTGGAGACCAAGCTGACTTCTTATCAATTTCATGCACGACGTTCTTATAATCTTAATTCAAATAGGTTTAAGTCCCCATGATAAAGTCCTTATTTGTGTTCTTTCATTTATTCTTTATTCATTTATTTATTAAACAGCATCGGTCTATATTAAAATAACGTTTTTTTAACAGTGTACACTTGGATAGACGATCCTCATTAAAATAACGTTTTTATTTTAAGTGTACACAGACGATCCTTGATAATCCTCATGACATGTCGCATTGTGCAAAGGGTTCCAATTGAAAATCTTCGGGGCAAAATGAAGACAATGGTGTTTATTGGGCGTCTTAGCATTGCCTTAACGCCCAACTATAAAGCGCCTCGTGTGAGCACATTCATTTGTTTCAAAGTGAGACAATCATAATCTATAACTGGCTCACAAAGAAAATCTATAACAATAGAAGACCTCATTAAAACCTCTTTGATCAAGTTTGGCACTGTAGCCATTGCCTTTCTATGTAAATTAAACGTAGTTACATATCATGGTTGTTTTGAAAAACTAATAAAAATACAATGAACCCATAACTCCGTTCAGATTTTGGTTTATTTGTTTGTTTCATGCTGTATATTAACAAGATTGCGAAAATAGTTAAGAGTAGCCTTCTAAGAAAACTTTCCAAAGTTTGGTCCTGGCTAAGTAATTAAAAATTGGCAAGAGACGAAATGTAAAATCGCCCGAGTTTTACAGTCTGCAATACCGTTATCAAAGGTTTAATGGGCGTTCAGGAACGGCAGAGGAAAGGGACAGTGACACTGCCCTATCAAGCAGAACATTGCCCTAGAGACTGACCATATATACATATGATCAGCGCCCATTTCCCCACTCCACCCAAACTAGGATCAGGAGGGCCAGGCAATTGGTGCTGATGACTCAGCAGGTAGACCTACAGGCTTCCCCAAAACACCACATCGTTAGCTCACAAGGATGGAGAGGTTGCAAATAATAAGAAAACTTAACGATTTTGAGCGGGACTCGAACCCCAGTTTAGCGTTCACCAGGCAGGGACGTTTCCAATAGGCTACCACAAAGGAAACAACTACTAAGGTTTAGGCTGTATACTTTCACAATATAAATCTCTTTATTTTTTTTTTCGTGTACCTTTCAATCAATTTCCAGCTTCTTTTGATGGTTATCCATTTTAATCATTTATTCGTGAAAATGTAGAAGCAACTTGCATATAATCACTAATACTATCATCATCATCTTCATATTGTTTTCTTTTTTCTTTTTTCTAGATCAATTCCTTTTTATGGAAAACGGGTTATGGTTAAAAAAAATGATCATGGTTTCATGCAATATTAATTTCTGTCCCGTTCTGATCAACATACTGCATCATTTCATCACCAAAAAGGATAAAAATAGGTTTATTAACAAATATCCCAATTTAATCAGTAACGATCCCTTTAAGAAATCTTACAAATGACGTCATAGGAGATTTCAATGTCTCCCCAAGCGAAATCCAAAAAGAACTTTAAGGTAATCTAAATTATGCTATCAAATACATTTAATTAAACATAATGATATCTATATATGCACCCATTACATGTAAGTATAAAAGGCTTTATTGCAATAAAGATCACAATATGAAAGGGTACACTTAAAAAAAGTAAAAAAATACATAACAATACGTCCTCATATAGAATACAATTTTATAACTTTGGAATCCATTATTGAGCATAAACTTCAGATATAGTAATTAACCATCCCCCAAATATATGAAGAGTATATACACACACATATATATATATATATATACACACACACACATATATATATATATATATATTTTTATATATATATATATATATATATATATATATATATATATATATATATATATACACACATACACATATATTGTATTAAGGCAGTAATACATAAGCAAATTACATAACACACCACTACAATCCAATTTGGAGTAGACAATCATATGCGAACGAGGAAAAAAACAGAAGATAACCATCCTAGCGGCTAAGGATAGAGTACACCTCTACCACTATATCAATCGAGTCGTGGGGGGGGGGGGGTGGCGTGCGGAGTTGATTGGATAACACAGCCTCATATTAGGTTTAGGGGGGACCCAATGAATAAGGGGGGGGGGGGGTTCCTCCGGGCACCAACTGGTTGTGTTACGCTTTGCCAGGGCTAAAACTCTTATGGTCACTATCGTTTCATCTTTTTTTCCCTCGACGTCATACAGCTTGTATATACATGGGTGGATTGGTGTATGGAATTTGGTGCCTCGGCCGGGGAGGCTATTCAGAACGGAGGAATTAAAACGAGAACGAAATTGAAGGAAGATAGTAAAGCTTGAAAGAAGGTGAAAGGAAAATGGTAAAGCTTGGCATAAGTTGAAAGGAAAATGGTAAAACTTGAAAGACGTTGAAAGGAAAATGGTAAAACTTGAAAGAAGTTGGAGAGGAAGATGGTAAAACTTTAAAGACGTTGGAGAGGAAGATGGTAAAGCTTGAAATAAGTTGTAAAGGATGATGGTAAAGCTTTAAAGAAGTTGGAGAGGAAGATGGTAAAGCTTGAAAGAATTTGAAAGGAAACGGTAAAACATGAAAGAAGTTGGAGGAAGATGGTAAAGCTTGGAAGAAGTTGAAAGGAAATGGTAAATGATGGAAGTTGTAGAGGAAGATGGTAAAACTTGAAATAAGTTGAAAGGAAAATGGTAAAACTTGAAAGAAGTTAGAGACGACGATAGTTAAGTTTGAAAGAATTTGGAGAGGAAGATGGTAAGGCTTGAAAGAAGTTGAAAGGAAAATGGTAAAACTTGAAAGAAGTTGGAGAGCAAGATGATAAAGCTTGGAAGAAGAAGACAGGAAAAGAGTAATACTTGAAAGAAGTTGAAAGAAAAATGGTAAAACTTGAAAGAGGTTGGAGAGAAAGATGGTGAAGCTTGAAAGACGTTGAAAGGAAAGTAGTAAAACTTGAAAGAAATTGAAGAGGAAGAAGGTAAAGCATGAAAAAAGTTAAAAGGAAAAGGGTAAAACTTGAAAGAAATTGGATAGGAAAATAGAAGAAAGGAGACAAAAAGGGGGCTATTGTGAAAGGGTAAAAGTGAGTGGTCAACGTCAATTTATAATGCCTGTTGTAAGGCATGATGTGTACTCAAGCCGAGTGTATATATAATTTACCTTTTATTTGCATTAAGGTGGAATTGCAAATATATGAAAGACAATTCAGAAACACATGCACATAGTACATACGTGCAACAGGTTAGATTTGGTTAGATTACATATTTCTTGTATATTTTTGTCATACATGTACGGATACATTTCAACAATGCTTTCAAAGTGCAAATAGCACCCCTCTGAAAACTTTATAAAACGTAAGAATAAATATAATTGTACAGACAATTCAAATTGTCTATACACCTGTAAACTAGAACGTGCTAGTAGTTTCATATAATATATAAGGAAACATTATCTATGTGGTAATAATTTTGTGAATATAAACGTGAAATATTAAAAAAAAAAAAAAAAAATCAATAAATAAAAGATGAAAAATCTTTCTTATCAATAATCTTATATGATCTACCCTCTCAAATATTACCTTCCAAACTTTAGACAGAATTTCATTCCATAGAAATTCCTGAGAAAACTACCCTTTCCTCCTTCAACCAAAAACGGATATTTAAAAGTCGGGATAAAATCTTTATGAACTAGATCCCGGTTTCAAAAAGCGAATCATAGATATTTAACTTCAAAGAAATATACTGTATATAACTAGAGAGGCACTCAGTAGAGCGCAGACCTCCGCAAAAGCAGATTATTTCTCGACCTCTTGCTCGACCTTGACATGTATCAATTAGCGTTAATTATCATACACTCAAACATGAACCAAGTTTGAAGTCTCTGTGACAACTACTGTATGTCCAAACTTATGGCTGATTACGTGAATTGGACATTTTGCTTGACCGTGACCTTGACCTATAATTTGACAGTTTCCAGCTTTTCACATAACAGTTAATCCCTGCAAGTTTCATTACTTTATGATTAAATTTGTGGACAGAAAGCTGTTCACAAACAAACAAACACAAACAGGGGGTAAAAGCTAACCTATTTTCATATTCGTTTGCGGGGGTAAAATATAAAACTGACATTTACAGCAATTGGTTCAGGACATATAAAACGAGGAATGCTTTCAAGCAACCAGGAAGAGATTTCACTGTGGAGTTACTAACCAAGGAAATAGAAAAATGTATCATATCACTTGTCAAAGCAAGATAAAAAAAATTGCCTAATTGACGGTGCCTACATGTATCTTTGAACTCTAGAATGAATTAGACGACCCATGCCATTATTAACAGCACACATTGCTATGCCATTTCAGATTATAATTAAGTTATATACTGACATTACTTGTGTGAACTAGTGCGTAAACTTGGCATGGCTAGTGCCACGTAAAGCGACGCCAGATATACTAGATTTCATCATCATCATCTCCTACGCCTATTGACGCAAAGAGCCTCAGATAGATTTCGCCAGCCGTCTCTATCTTGAGCTGTGAAATCAATTCTTCTCCATTCATCATCTACTTCACGCTTCATATTCCTCAGTCATGTAGGCCTAAGTCTTCCAACTCTTCTAGTGCCTAGTGTAGCCCAGTTGAAAGTTAGGTGAACTAATCTCTCTTGAGGAGTACGAAGAGCATACCAAACCATCTCCATCTATCCCTCACCATGATCTCGTCCACGTATGGCACTCGAGTAATCTCTCTTATAGTTTCATTTCTAATCCTGTCCTGCCATTTAACTCCCAATATTTTTCTGAGGGCTTTGTTCTCAAATCTACAAAATCTGTAGGAAACTGTTTCATTGTCATACCAGATTTACTGTATCACATTTCTAAGGGTAAAAAGATAATCATTATATCTGAAACAACACAAAACAGTGAGATTGAATGACATTTTTTCCAGCTATTATTTCAATAAATTCACTTGAGATATTTTCTCTACGAGTATAAATAGAATTTATTTACACTGAATTGCAAATTTGTTTCTGGTAAATGACAAAAGAACCAGGTAATAATACTAATTACAGAAATCAAAAATGCTACATTTACCATTTTTCAACGGGAATGATGGCAAAGCAAGATTTTTTTGGAAAAAAAAAATATGTAATAACGCCTTAGCTGGAAAAAAAAAACTTTACTTGTACTTTTGGTAAGAACTTGCGATATCCAAAACAATTTTTTAATGATTTTTGTTGTTCTTGCAGATAATTGCAAGAAAAAAAGTTTACCACTAAAATTGAAGAAATTAATGGATCTCTGATAACTTTGGATTCGTGTTTTTTCGTTGTTATGAAAAGTTAGGAAAAACTCAACGACAAGGTAAGGCAAAACAATATAAATATTATTCGTTGTTGGAAATCTGCTTTTGCTTATTATTTCAAATTAAAATGACATCAATTATTTTCGCTGTGATTGCTTAAAATTTTAATACAAATCACAGATTCCTGAAATTTTGCCCATTATTTTTATTTACAATGTCATCAATCAACATAAATTACTTTCGTTTTATTACTTAAAATTGTAATGCATGTTTTAAAATCCTAAAATCTCTTCTTATCAAAATACATAATTGAAAAATAAGTCAATAGAAGATAAGAGAAGGAAATATTCTTGAAGAATAACTAAAAAGATATCAACGCATCCACATTTAAAGGTTTAAAGGCCGCTCATGAATGGCAGAGGCAAGGGAGAGTGACATTGGGCGGTATTCATAAAGAAAAGGATATGCTTATACTTGCAAAATATGAAGGAAATCCTTCTACTTGTATTCATAAACATTTCGAGCAAAAGCTACTACTTTTAGAGCAAAAGCATATCCTGATAATCACATAAAAGTAAATGGTTATACATAAAGAAGACCCTTTACTTCATATAAAGAGCATATGCTTCGAAAAAGCAGAGTCTGGTCAGTAGCAGAATGCAGTTCGAAGAAAAAAGGTTGTTCTGTCCGATTCTCAGCACGATGGCAGATTTTGTGGATGTGAGGCATGTTAAATAATGCATGCCCCGTTTACCCACACTTGATCGTGATTTCAAGATGTTATTCCGTTTTGAAGAACAAAATGTACAGTGGCTTATGGACAGATATCTTTTCCACACCTGGAATCTCGATGAAATATCAAGGTTAAGCCATAACTTGGTGATATGCATTTTACATTTGCTTTGGCGTGTATAAACAGTTGGGAGAATACGAAGGCTGCTGTATTTAGGGATGTATGTATGTACAAACAGTATATATGTATGTATGTATGTATGTATGTATGTATGTGTATATATATATATATATATATGTGTGTGTGTGTGTGTGCGTGTGTACAGTACATGCAAATATACTGTATTCATATAACATATATATATATATATATATATATATATATATATATATATATATATATATATATGTATATGTATGTATATATGTGTGTATATATATGTATATATACATCGTATAAATATACATATACACAGAATATTCATATACTGCAAAAGCTTATATACATGCATGTATATACACATATATAAACTATATATATATATATATATATATATATATATGTATATGTATGCATATATATGTGTATATATATGTATATATACATCGTATAAATATACATATATACACAGAATATTCATATACTGCAAAATCTTATATACATGCACGTATATACACATATAAAAACTATATATATATATATATATATATATATATATATATATATATATATATATATATATATATATATATATATATATATATCGATTCGTACCAGAAATAGAGTGTTCTAAATCTCAAACCCGGAATAATTTAGCTGAAACCAACTATTTCAATTCGGTTTGCTTTAAACCTCAACTACCCTTCGCCCTTCGTCCGGGTATCTTAAAGTTACCTTCAAACTGCAAAGATGAGCGTTTAGCGTCTTCAAAGCTTTTCCATTCAAATCCATAAATCAAATCACGTAGTTTATTATTATCATCATTATTATTATTATTATTATTATTATTGTTATTATTATTACTATTATTATTATTTTCATTATTATTATCATTATTATCATTATCATTATTATAATTTTTGTTGTTGTTGTTGTTGTTATAAAACAAGAATGGAATTTTTCGCGAGTCCTAAACGAATTCGGAAGAAAATCTTCTCGGATTTCCAAATGGCTTCAGAAGAAATAGCCATAGACTTAGCATGGAATTCTGAATGCCTCCAGAACGGAATCTCAGAACGGTATCGGAAGAAAACTTTCCAAGATTTCCAAATGGCTTCAGAAAAAAATAGCCATAGACTTAGCATGGAATTCTGAATGCCTTCAGAACTGAATCTCAGAACGGTTTCGGAAGAAAACTTTCCCGAATTTCCAAAAGTCTTCAAAGGACAGAGCCGTAAACTTAACATAGATTTCTGAATGACTCCAAAACGGAAATTTCCAGGAGCAGTCCTGAACGACTCCTCCCCGAGCTTCAAATGACTCCTGAAGACCTGATCTTCATTTTTTCAAACGTAGCCTGCAACACCTCACATGATCTGTATGTAGCTGGCGAAATCTAACCAAGAAATTGCACGTTAATAGGAGTAAGAGGATATGAGTTGATGACTGGGAGAAGGATTTCACTTAACTCACAGAGATCGTGTTCTGGCGGAATAGGAAGCTGACGGTAAGAATTGTGTTACGTCTTCGGAACACCATCAACTACAAATGGTTTTGGTTGCACCCGAAGTTGCCGATCGTTTGTTTTATATCGCACGATATATAGAAAGACACGTTTGCAGCTGAGCTTTGAAGATCATAAAGTATGCGCCTTGAAGGATCCTTTGCTTGGGCTTTTGCGACGATGTCTTATTAAAGGAGAATCTTGGAAAAAGTACGAGGCTTTGTATCGGTTCAAAAACGGATTGCGGGGTATGAGGATGGAGGCAGAATGGTTCAACTGAACGGTGAGTGACGTGTAGTTCTTCAACAGGATTGTCCCAAAATTCGCCATTGAAGTAAGGACATATCCATACGACATTGGTAAATATATCATGTTGCTCGTCATTTACTTTGGCATGATAGTGTATGCGGAGAAATCGATAGTATTCATCTCTTTACTCATTGCCCAGATAGGTAAAGAATAAATGCCTTCGATTTCCCTGAGGAATCTGACAAAGTGAGGACTCGCGGCACTGAAATCTCTTTTGAAATCTAGAAGGACACTGACGAACTAAGGAAAAGAGACAATGAAATCTTGAAAGAAACAATCTAATGAAAGAAGATCTTGAAAACTAGAAGACAGGAGAGAACAGCGAAGAGGAGCCTCTAATGCTAGAGGTAAGACACCTAAAAATAGAGAGCCTCTAATGCTAGAAGTAAAGCACCTCAAAATATAGATCGAAGACCCTCTAATGCTAAAAGTATGGAACCTAGAAATATATGTCAAAGAACTTCTAATGCTAGAAGTGTGGGAGCTAAAGAGAGAGGTCAAAGAACTTCTAATGTTAGAGGTGTGGGAGCTTTAAAGAGAGGTCAAAGAACTTCTAATGCTTGAGGTAAGGGAGCAGAAAAGAGGACAAAGAACTTCTAATGCTAGAGGTGTGGGAGCAAAAAAGAGGTCAAAGAACTTCTAATGCTAGAGGTGTGGGAGCTAAAAAGAGGTCAAAGAACTTCTAATGCTAGAGGTGTGGGAGCTAAAAAGAGGTCAAAGAACTTCTAATGCTAGAGGTGTGGGAGATGAAAAGAGGTCAAAGAACTTCTAATGCAAGGGGTGTGGGAGCTAAAAAGAGGTCAAAGAACTTCTAATGCAAGGGGTGTGGGAGCTAAAAAGAGGTCAAAGAACTTCTAATGCAAGGGGTGTGGGAGCTAAAAAGAGGTCAAAGAACTTCTAATGCTAGAGGTGTGGGAGCTGAAAAGAGGTCAAAGAACTTCTAATGCAAAGGGTGTGAGAGCTGAAAAGAGGTCAAAGAACTTCTAATGCAAGGGGTGTGGGAGCTAAAAAGAGGTCAAAGAACTTCTAATGCAAGAGGTGTGGGAGCTGAAAAGAGGTCAAAGAACTTCTAATGCTAGAGGTGTGGGAGCTAAAAAGAGGTCAAAGAACTTCTAATGCTAGAGGTGTGGGAGCTAAAAAGGGTCAAAGAACTTCTAATGCTAGAGGTGTGGGAGCTGAAAAGAGGTCAAAGAATTTCTAATGCAAGGGGTGTGGGAGCTAAAAAGAGGTCAAAGAACTTCTAATGCTAGAGGTGTGGGAGCTAAAAAGAAGTCAAAGAACTTCTAATGCTAGAGGTGTGGGAGCTGAAAAGAGGTCAAAGAACTTCTAATCCTAGAGGTGTGGGAGCTAAAAAGAAGTCAAAGAACTTCTAAAGGAAGGGGTGTGGGAGCTAAAAGGAGGTCAAAGAACTTCTAAGGCAAGGGGTGAGGGAGCTAAAAAGGGGTCAAAGAACTTCTAATCCTAGAGGTGTGGGAGCTAAAAAGAAGTCAAAGAACTTCTAAAGGAAGGGGTGTGGGAGCTAAAAGGAGGTCAAAGAACTTCTAAGGCAAGGGGTGAGGGAGCTAAAAAGGGGTCAAAGAACTTCTAATGCAAGGGGTGCGGGAGCTAAAAAGAGGTCAAAGAACTTCTAATGCAAGGAGTGGGGGATAGATGTCGCACGCGAGGCTTTGGGGAAGGCGCGGCGGCGTCTGTGTTCTTTCTGATGCGTAAACTTAATTAAATACAAGTAAAAACGGGGCATTAAATACGTATTATAAATACTAAACCTTTTACTTCTGCTTGGAGGATATCCTTGCAAGTAAAAGGTAGAAGTACAAGGTAATTCTCTGAAGCAACCATTTTTATGAATACCTCTCATTGTCTCATCAAGTAGGACAATGTCCTAGATACTGACCATATATACATATGATCAGCGCCCAAGCCTCCTCTCCACCCAACCTAGGACCAAGGAGGGTCAGGCAATGGGAGTTAATGACTTAACAGTTAGAACTATAAGCTCCCCCAAATACCCCATCCTTAGCTCACAAGGATGATGAGGCTGCAGCGACTATAGGAACTCACGAGTTTGAGCGAGACTCGAACCCCCGTCTGGCGCTCACCAGGCAGGGAAGTTACCAAAAGGTCACCACAACCTGATAACATAAATCGGAAACTTCAGGCTTCAGCCGCACCGTTTGATCTTTGAACAACCCTTCCGATAGGAGCTCCTAAATGGAAGAATCTTTATAGGGGTTTCTAAAAGCAGAGTCTCACAAGTTCATGAGTTTGCATTTTACTTTAGAGTGCTTTGGTCGATATATGTTCGCATGAATCTCTTAGAGGTTATTTAAGCAGCTTTTATTGGGGGGTGGGTCATAAGACTTCCAACCAGTGTATAGATGTCATTAACACGAAAGATCGTGTCCCAATTAGGTTTTCCACCTTACCTTTTTTTGGTTAGTTACATCTATGGGTAGCGCATGTTAGATATCACAATTTTTATCCACCCCCCTCTCTCTCTCTCCCAATACACACACACACACACACACACACACACACACATATATATATATATATATATATATATATATATATATATATATATATATATATATATATATATATATATATATATATATACTGTATATATATATATATATATATATATATATATATATATATATATATATATATAAAACAACCCTATCCCCTTTGAAAGTGAGACAGTACCCATTTAAAATTTGTTTGAACTTTTGGGAAGTAGTCGGAAAGCAATCCTTAATCTAGCAAACGTAAACGAAGTGCTGCACCACTTGCATACGTACTCCAAATAGCTACTATCACCTTCCGAATATGAGCAGCTAGTTCACCCTATCCCTAAGGTGCATATATATATATATATATATATATATATATATATATATATATATATATATATATATATATATATATATATATATATATATATATATATTTATATATATATATATATATATATATATATATATATATATATATATATATATATTGGGGATAAATTGACGTGGTGAAAGGCTTTGTGCGTCGCAATGATCAGCAAACCTGTAGTACTCAGGACCACTCATACTCGATTGGTTTGCTGTTAGCAATCAGACTAGTCTCCGCCATCACCAATCCGCAGTGGCCAGCGTGGTGATGAAAACTGGCCAAATCCCACACATGACTAGGGACATGTCCGAGGCCTTTGTCCGGCAACAGTGAACTAGAAACTGCTGCATTTATTGTTGTTATTGTTGTTGTTGATATAATGTGTTTACGTACAAAAGCACCAATGTGAGTAATAACAGGCACATTTCCATTTCACATAGGGCGTAAAAGAGGTAAGTGATTTAGGCCACGTGAGCACTAAGAACACACACATTCCACTTGACTGTTCTGTGAAAAATATGCAGCATTCTTCAGGCCGAACCCTTACAATATCTAACGAGCGCAGAAGTTTACGTTCCAAGAGCAACTTCCAGCTAAGACCAAAGTTTTCAATCTTTGAAAAGACAAAATGAAAAAAGTTTCCCTTCTCTTCGTCGAGACACAACTGAAGGTAGGCAGCGTCCAGGAGGAAGAGAAAATAAGTGAAGAGTGGCAGGCAAGTTAAGGCTCCTACGTCGTAAGTAGTAGGGTGAACACTACTGATATTATTAGCATATGTTTATTCAGTCGACAATTCTCGTATTAGTAATGAAGGCAATTGAGACCCAGGTTGATTACATAAGAAGTTCCACATCTGAACAACACCGACAGAAAAAAAAGAGAGAAGAAGAAGAAGAAGAACAACAACAACAACAACGACAACAACAACAACAACGACGACGACGACGACGACGACGACGACGACGACAACAATAACAACGACGACGACAACAACAACAACAACAACAACAACAACGACGACGACGACAACAACAACAACAACAACGACGACGACGACAACAACAACAACAACAACAACAACAACGACGACGACGACGACGACGACGACGACAACAACAACAACGACGACGACGACAAAAACAACAACAACACCAACAAGTGACGAACGGATGTAAGGGGAGATCCTTAATCTTACTATTGGCCAAAAACAGCTGATGTATTTAAGTTCCTTCAAGAATTTTAAAAGGAGCGTCAACATCCGTCAAAGGATAGCCCACATTACGAAAGTTACACGTGAATCACTAACTAACCCCTTTCTCTTCAAACTAACCGAAGATATGTTACGTACATCTGAAATGTAGCAAAATATTTCCTACATGTCTTTTCTTTATATAGCCTATCATTCATTACATACTGACATTGTCTGCATACAAATTACTAACACTCACGGTCATCTCACCAGAACTCTCTACGTCCTAAAGGATACCTGTTTTCTTTATACAGCTTATCCTCCATTACATGCTGAAGTTGTCTGCATAAAACTTACCAAAATTCACGGTTATGTCACCAGAACTCTTTACGTTCTAAAGGATACCTTACTACGCACCTATGAAAGGTGAGCTACCACGCATGCAAGAACACAGGAAATCGAAACGGCGAGCAGCCATGTTTTCAAAAACTTCCAAATAAATTTTGCCAAGCATTCATTTCCCATCTGAAAAGCATAACATCAATCAAACCATTAAATGAGGTACATATGGCATAATAAATAGCAACGTCTACCCTGCCAATTTCCTCCCAAATTGTAAGGCAGCGTGGCTATATGTTTCCGAGCATGAATAATGAATATAAAATGAAGTACATGAGATGTGTCTTCCGACTCTGGAGTTGGGATGTAGGAGGCTGCAACAGGCCAGCCTTGTACTACATGTCCGACGAGGCAATCTTGGAGAACAGCAGAAAAGGAACAAAGGCAAACAATAAGAGAGAGAGAGAGAGAGAGAGAGAGAGAGAGAGAGAGAGAGAGAGAGAGAGAGAGAGAGAGAAATATTAGCGTGGAAAGATGAAAGGTTATTGTCAGTATAGAGAGGCTCAAAATCATGTTTATCCATCTCTCTTGATAGAATCTAAGAAATCTCTGATTGCACTGACATTATTATTATTATTATTATTATTATTATTATTATTATTATTATTATTATTATTATTATTATTATTATTATTACTTGCTAAGCTACAACCCTAGTTGGAAAAGCAGGATACTATAAGCCCAAGAGCTTCAACAGGGAAAATGGTAAAGTATTCTTTCAATAACAAATGGTTAAAATAATTTAATTACAAACATCTAAAAAAGGAGTAATATTGTGATGGTGTAAAACAAAGGCAAAGCGTTCTGCATAAGTAGAGAGAGAGAGAGAGAGAGAGAGAGAGAGAGAGAGAGAGAGAAAGTGGCGTATCAGTACCAATCCGCAAAGGGGTCAAAGGTTAATAGAGGATTTGTAGCAAGTTATAAAGTTTAAGCTTGGGGGTTCCGCCGACGGTCATAACAGGGAGAGCAAAGGGGATTCCCGGCTAAGAGCTTCGGCTTTGTGCTCCTTAATAAAAGTCATTTAGTGGATCCTTCTCCTAAAAATCTAAGGCACCTGCTTGGTTTACACTTCACAACGTTTTCTCCTTTGTACATGTTTGTTCAAAGTAATTTGTATTTCAATATTCCTCTCTCTCTCTCTCTCTCTCTCTCTCTCTCTCTCTCTCCTCTCTCTCTCTCTCTCTGATAACCATTCAGAGTTTTATACTAGATAGACGCAGAACGTTTTT
>NC_090751.1:8175085-8177585 GCF_036898095.1 Palaemon carinicauda
CTAGAGACTGACCATATATTATATGATCAGCGCCCAAGCCTCCTCTCCACCCAAGCTAGGACCAGGGAGGGCCAGGCAGTGGCTGCTGATGACTCAGCAGATAGACTTATAGGCTCCCCCAAACCCCCCAACCTTAGCTCACAAGGATGGTAAGGTTGCAGACACTAATGGCACTAACGAGTCTGAGCGGGACTCGAACCCCCGACCGGCAAACACCAGGCAGAGACATTACCAATCAGGCCACAGCAACCTAAAAGAAAAGTTTAATGCTATTTTTTTCAGACTAGACAAGTCTCCAAAAGCCTGGAAAGTCTTCTTTAACATATATATTTTTATTTGGAATTACAGAAAAAGCAGCCATGATATATTTACTACCTCTGCCAAAGAAGTTGGAAGGAGGATATGTTTTCGCCCCTGTTTGTCCGTTTGTTTGTTTGTGAACAACTTCCTGGCCACAACTTTACTCATGGAGTAGTGACACTTTAAGGGGTTAATTGTTATGTTGAGATGTGGAAGTAATTCAATTTTGAAAGTCCTATGTCCTATGTCAAAAGTCAAGGTCAAGGTCAAGGTCAAGCAAAGAGTCGACTGAATTAGCCCTAACCTTAACCACAAGTTCGCAGATGGATGTCACACAGATTTTAAATACGCTTACGGCCTAGATTGATTCTGGGAAAGGCAAGCTGGTCTCGAGAAATAAGCCGCCGTGTCGGAGGTCTGCGCTCTCAGAGTGCTTTTCTACATAGAAGTGAATTTACAATAAAATATGAAACCTAGAATTTTAAACGAATTGCAGGTACATTGATTAAAAAAAAAAATGTAATTTTAATCGGAATTTCTCCGTAAAAATATACTGTCCTCGGCCTCATTTCAGTAATGTACAGGCGACCGAAATTTTTACCCTACTTTGTTATCATCTTTTACGGTTTGGTGACCGTAATATCAGTCCTTTACGTCAATATATCAGTTATTAAAACAGTAAATGCCTAGCAAACATTTATTCCAGGATTTTTACGGCTTTTTAATACAAATTTTTAACAGTGTAGTTAAAGAAACATTGTCATACATTGATCTATTTATTTGGAGATTATCTCCATACCAATAGTTTGTAACATCAACTAATCTTAGCTAAATCCCTCTTATGCAATCGATGCAAAGTGAGCGGGATTATCTGCAGAAGCAACAAGTTGGTTTTCGAGGTCAAAACGATATGTCATACGCATGAAGCATGAAGACTAATTGGCCAAGAACAATACTCTCTGTAGGAACAACTGAAATGACTTTTCTCTAGATGAGAGAAACAGAAATGCTAATGACGCCACATTCATATTTATTGCAAACGTTTCTGCATTTCAAATGTCATCATCAGAGCTACCTAAAGTAAAGATAAAAGAAAAAATACGATTTCAAATTAAAAATTATATAAAATAAGTAAGGAATTATTAAAAAAATGCATACAAATTGAATAAAAATACATACAAATTGAATAAAAAAAAATCAGTCTGTTACGAAAAGGGGGACAGCAGAGGTATTACAATTGAGGTCAAGTGCAAAATATTTTATATGAAGAGATTCTAAAATTCTTAAGTCACTTCCTGTATTTACCACAATACACAACAACAGCCAATCTCTCTAATATTTTTATGAAGAATTAATTTCCCATCTTTCAAATTTTGAAAATAAATGAAATATGATGATCTCAGTATATATAGAAAAAATGCACTAAATCAAGACTGATCTTACAAACTTCATGACCTGAAGTTAAAAGATATTTCTGCTTGACGTTGAATATTATAAGAAATATATCACATCTCCAAACATCTTAAGACAACCGTAAATCAGGGAGATACGTTTATAGAAATCGGTTAACTTACGAAAGACGTTCATAAACTCTATATATGCTGGTAACACATATATGCAAACAAACAAACACACACACACACCAAACACACATATATATATATATATAATATATATATATATATATATATCTATATATACATATATGCGTATATATTTATATATATACATACGTATATATATATATATATATATATATATATATATATATATATATAAAAGTGTACGTGTCTACACAAAATATTAATCCAACTTTTTTTGTACTTAAATGTTTACTTGAACGTGTCTATCTTCCCGGCCTTAGCAATTCTTAAGGTACGAAATGGATAAATTGCCCCCAGCACAATATATACACTAAAACAAGCACATGTGTATGCAAGCTAATTTTCCATATATATAGAACAATAAAAATACACAAACACAATATAAATCGAATAAATGAACATATTCCTATGTCTTAATCAAGATTGGAGAGAAAACTTGCTCATGACTCAAGTCTTGCCTCACCAGAAATGACGTATCCCTGCATTCCAAAACAGGAAACACCTTCACCATATTACAGACAGAAAAATATTTCCCTTTTATGGTTATCATTGCGAGTAACTCTTTTAGGAGAAGGACGCTCCAAAATCAAACCATT
>NC_090751.1:8182594-8190094 GCF_036898095.1 Palaemon carinicauda
ATAATTGTGTGTATATTGATAACCTACCCTTTTTAAATTCATATATATATATATATATATATATATATATATATATATATATGTGTGTGTGTGTGTGTGTGTGTCCTAATTTGTGTATGTAGATGTCTTGTATATCAAGGTAAATGAACTCAATATTATGAATATTCCACAAAAACCTGTGTCTGCATGTTTTGCAATGGCTGCATTTTGATAACGAAGGCAGTAGATATATATACATACATATATATACACACACATATATATAAATATATATATATATATATATATATATATATATATCACAAACACAAGAGTATCCCGTTGTTAATTTCTCCTTTTCTTGATATTTTCCTATCAAAGCCCTAAACAGCCATTAGGTTTCCATTGATGTTTCCCTCACGGAAAATTTGCTCAAACAAATAGCAGTAAAGTTTAATTTTCTAATGAAAACTGCGCTTTCAGTTATTATTCGTATTTTTGTTATATAAACAGTCTGGGAATGTAGCCTTTCAAGTTAGCCTATTGGAAACATCGATGCCTAGCGACTGCTGGACTGGCGTTTGGGACCAACTCAAAATCAATAGTTTCTTGTAGTGTCTACAGCATCATATTTCTGAGCTAATGATGAGGATTTTGGGGAAGCCTACAGTTCTACCTGATGAGCCATCATCAGCCACTGTCTGGACCTCCCTGGTCATAGCTTGGGTGGAGAGGAGCCTTGGGTGGTGATCATATGTATGATCATATGTACTGTATAGTTGCGGAATGATCTTCCTAATCGGGTAGATGAATCAGTGGAACTTCAAAAGTTCAAAGTTGGAGCAAATGTTTTCATGTTGACCAGGCTGACATGAGTCTTTTTATTGTTTATATATGACATATCTTTTTTTGACGTTGTTAATAGTTTAAATAGGACATATCTGTTTTGACGCTGTTACTGGTTTTAGAATGATATATTGTTAATTTATTCTCATCATTTATCTATTTCCTTATTTCCTTTCCTCACTGGGCTATTTTTCCCTGTTGGAGCCTTGGGCTTATAGCATTTTGCTTTTCCAACTAGGGTTGTAGCTTGGCTAGTAATAATATTAATAATAATATGCTCAGTCTCTAGGGTATTGTCACTGTCCCTTGCCTCTGCCATTCATGAGCAACTTTAATACTCAAAGGTTTGAGTTTCACATATACCAAAAAGGTTTACTACTAGGAATGCCACGTCTCTTCCCTCTTAGCCAAATCAACAAAGTCAACCAGACTTCTTGTCTCCTCTGAGTCAGAAACTAAGAATCATATCTTAAGGTTCTTAGAGTTCTCTTGCTTGAGGGTACACGCGGGCACACTATTTTATAATTTCTCTTCCTCTTGTTTTGTTAAATTTTTTATAGCTTATATAGGAAATATTAATTTTGATGTTATTACTGTTCATATATTTCATTTTTCCTTGTTTCCTTTTCTCACTGGGCTATTTTTCCTGTTGGGGCCCCTGGGCATATAGTATCCCACTTTTCCAACTAGGGTTGGAGCTTAGCAAGTAATAATAATAATAATAATAATAATAATAATAATAATAATAATAATAATAATAATAAATAAATTAAAAAGAACTAATTCAAAGTCTGACAGCTTCTCCACGATCCCATGAAAAATTCAAGACTTGTAAAGTTGAAATGAAATGCCATACTAGAAAATTAAAAAAGAAAAGAATACTAAATAAGGATTCTTAATTAATCATTGCTCGTGAATATTAAAGTCCACTTCAAAACTGATTTAATCCTTTAATAATACTAAACCTCATAACTACATTAACATATAACGAGATATTATACCTGTCAAAAGACATCTAATTTTTAAGATGTAGCTAATGTATTCTGAGACCTTCAATTACCAACCAAATAAGACAAAATTAATTTTCTTGTATGAAAATACAATGAATAACCTTCACACCCATCAAAAAATTATCACTATTTCAATTGTATAAGAAATGTGTCTATTAACGATACCAATGTCTACTTATATGAAAATTATATTACTAAATGGTTGCTAATCAAATACAACTAAAGAATTTTAAAAGCATAATCTAATACAAAACTAATCTCACAGTGGCATTTCAGTTATCCTTTAATCTCTCTCTCTCTCTCTCTCTCTCTCTCTCTCTCTCTCTCTCTCTCTCTCTCTCTCTCTCTCTCTCTCTCTCTCTCTCTATATATATATATTATATATATGTATATATATATACACACACATATATATATATATATATATATATATATATATATACATACATACATACATACATACATATATATATATATATATATATATATATATATATATACACACACACACAAAAGGATAACATTAAAAATAACAGAATAGGTCCCTATAGATTACAAAAGAAGTAGGGGAAGGAATAAAAGATGATGGATTGACGAACTAAGAAATATGTAGGTATAAACAGGCATAGAAAGACCATAAATAGAAGCGAGTGGAAGGATATGTCTAAGAACTTTGTCCTGAAGTGGTGTGGTTACGGCTGATGATGATGATGATGATGATGATGAACACACACGCACATACACACACATTATATATATATATATATATATATATATATATATATACATTAAAATACACAATTTTCCGTGTATTTATGATAAATAAAATAACCCACAATGCATGAAAAATAGAAGTTTATTTAGCTTTCGAAGGGACCATCTCCCTTCCTCTTCAGAATACAAAAATTTTTTTGTATTCTGAAGAGGAAGGGAGATGGTCCCTTCGAAAGCTAAATAAACTTCTATTTTTCATACATTGTGGGTTATTTTATTTATATATATATATATTATATATATATATATATATATATATATATATATATATATATATATATATATACAGTATAAATATATTTATATATATACATATACATACATATACAAACAGTGTATACAAACATATATATGTGTATGTGTCTGCATATGAAAAAATGTTTTCCATAAAAAGTGACTACAATAATCAATCCATAACAATATTTCTCACGTACCAAGTTTTTGTTGCACCAATCAGCAAAGGTTCCAGTCTTCAATGCCATAAAAAGAAAACTGGCAAGAAAAACCTGAACCAACCTTAAGCAGGTTTTCCTCTACGTTGGTGTCTTAGGGACGGATTAGATGACGAAAGCAATACAAACATATAAACAACATAATTACAGATTCTGAGATGCTTATAAATGATTTGAAGACGATTAATGATAATGGCTGGAAAAATAGTTTGAGACGAGAATGAGAAGTAATGTTCCATGTTACTATACTGCTATGTAAAATAAACTTTTCTTAGTTAACAAGTAGTACTCGATTCATGTCTAATTATATACAAATATATACATACAGTATATATATATATAATATATATATATATAGAGAGAGAGAGAGAGAGAGAGAGAGAGAGAGAGAGAGAGAGAGAGAGAGAGAGAGAGAGAGAGAGAGAGAGAGATATATATATATATATATATATATATATATATATATATATATATATATATATATATATCCAAATTATCAACGCTAAATTAAAATTTCCTTCCTGGATTGTCTCATCTGCAAAGCAATTCCCATAACACTACAATTTGCAAGACGAACTTCGCTTCCAAACACGAACTTCCATTTACGTAAAAAACATAAAAAAAAAACTTCAGCA
Organism: Palaemon carinicauda; assembly: GCF_036898095.1. Lineage (NCBI taxonomy): Eukaryota > Metazoa > Arthropoda > Malacostraca > Decapoda > Palaemonidae > Palaemon > Palaemon carinicauda. Next base: position 8,186,291 of record NC_090751.1, read on the forward strand.
AGTAAACGTATAGAGACAGAGCCGTTCTCTTAAACTGCAAACACACCAATCACGAAGTAAAGAAAATTGAATAAACTTTACTCATCAATTCCACATTCCTGCTAACGCAGACCACCTTCCAATTCCATTTCATGCGGAGACGGAGAAAGTAAAATCTTAAAACTTCGAAGGCTAAGATTTTCTTGCCCGAGTAAGAGGGTGGAAGACACGCGCGCGCACACACACATACACACAAACATAAGGATGTAAATGGGATAATAAATAAACCCACAAAACTCTATGATGCGATAATGTTTAGATACAAACACACACACACACACACACATATATATATATATATATAAATATATATGTGTATATATACAAACACACACACACACACACATATATATATATATATATATATATATATACATATATATATATATATATATATATATATATATACACACACATATATATATATATATATATATATATATATATAAATGACACATACATGATAATAACAAAAACATGCAGCCATTTATATTCCAATGCGAGAAAAAGGCCTTGGACATGTCCTTATTCATGTATGTATTTGGCCAGTTTTCATCACCAATCTGGCCAATTGCAGATTGGTGATGATGGAAGACTTATTTTCCTGATTACTCACAATTCAACGTAGTATGAGAGCCCCTGACTGGTACAGCTTTGTTGATGCGGGCGATGCACAAGCCCTTTCACCAGCCTTTTACATACATACATACATACATACATACATACATATAAATAAATACGTCTATATACATGTGTGTATGAAGAATGTTAAAGGTCCTAGGGTTCAAATAAGGAATAAAATCATTGTATGAAAAAATATACAGAGGAGAAAAAGTAAACTATACAAGAGAAATAAAATAAATTATAATAAAGTCACATAAGCAAGAAAAATAACAAAGTATGAGACCAGATTTATGTCAAATTTACAACACGTCTCAACTCATGAAGTTCATATATTTCAACTGCAACACAAGAACCCTGTGTTGCATTCAGCCTCGTGTAATAAAAAACTACAGATCGAGTCAGAATTATGAAAAATATTATACAACATTCACATTGAGCTAAGTGAACGAAGATGTCAAGTGATTGACACCACATCAAGAATAACGTATTATATATAACAAAGTTTTTCTCCAACATTTCAAGGGCTGCTGATGAAGGCTGAACAGGAGAACAATATTTAAAGGTTTAAAGGTTTAAAGGTCACTCATGAATGGCAGAGGCAAGGGACAGTGACATTGCCCTAGCAATCAGGACAATGCCCTAGAGACTGACCATATATTATATGATCAGCGCCCAAGCCTCCTCTCCACCCAAGCTAGGACCAGGGAGGGCCAGGCAGTGGCTGCTGATGACACAGCAGATAGACCTATAGGCTTCCCCAAACACCCCAACCTTAGCTCACAAGGATGGTAAGGTTGCAGACACTAATGGCACAAACGAGTCTGAGCGGGACTCGAACCCCCGACCGGCAAACACCAGGCAGAGACGTTATCAATCAGGCCACAGCAACCAATAAGAAAAGTTTAATGGTATTTTTATGCAGACTAGACAGGTCTCCAAAAGCCTGGAAAGGGTTCTTTAACATATTTTTTGATTTAGAATTAGAGAAAAGACACCCATGATACATTTATTACCTCTACCAAAGAAGTTGGAAGGAGGATATGTTTTCGCCCATCTTTGTCCGCTTGTTTGTTTGTGAACAACTTCCTGGCCACAATTTTACTCAGAGAACAGTGAAATATTAAGGGGTTAATTATTATGTTGAGATGTGGAAGTGATTCAATTTTGAAAGTCCTATGTCAAAGGTCAAGGTCAAGGTCAAGGTCGAGTGAAAAGTCGACTGAATTAACCCTAACCTTAACCCCAAGTTCGCAGATGGTTGTCACACAGATTTCAAAAACGCTTACGGTCTAGATTGATTCTGGGAAAGGCAAGCTGGTCTCGAGAAATAAGCCGCCGTGTCGGAGGTCGGCGCTCTCAGAGTGTTTTTCTAGTTAGCATTGAATTTACAATCAAGAATTACACCTAGAATTTTAAACGAATTGCAGGTACATTGTTAAAAAAAACCGTAATTTTAATCGGAAATTCTACGTAAAAATATACTGTTCTTAGCCTCATATCAGCAAAATACAGGCGACCGTAATGTTTACCCTACTTTGTTATTATCTTTTACAGTTTGGTGACCGTAATATCACTCCTTTACGTCAATATATGTTTTTAAAACAGTAAATGCCTCGCAACATTTATTCCAGGATTTTTACGGTTTTTTTTAATGTAAATTTTTAACAGTGTAGTTAAAGAAACATTGTCATACATTGATCTATTTTTTTGGAGATTATCTCCATACCAATAGTTTGTAACATCAACTAATCTCAGCTAAATCCCTCTTATGCGATCGATGCAAAGTGAGCGGGATTATCTGCAGAAGCAACAAGTTGGTTTTCGAGGTCAAACGATATGTCATACGCATGAAGCGTAAAGACTAATTGGCCAAGAACAATACTCTCTGTAGGAACACCTGAAATGACTTTTCTCTAGATGAGAGAAACAGAAATGCTAATGTCGCCACATTCATATTTATTGCAAACGTTTCTGCATTTCGAATGTCATCATCAGAGCTACCTAAAGTAAAGATAAGAGAGACAATACGATTTTAAATTAAAAATTATATAAAATAAGTAAAGAATTATCTAAAAATAGATAAAAATTTAATAAAAATGCCTAAAAACTGAATAAAAATACATACCAATTGAATAAAAAAATCAGTCTGTTCCGAAAAGGGCGACAGCAGAGGTATCACAATGGAGGTCAAGTCTACAATATTCCATGTGAAGAGATTCTAAAATTCCAGAGTCACTTCCAGTAATTATTACAATGCAAAACAACAGCTATTCTTTCAAGACTGATCTTACAAATTTCATGACCAGAAGTAAAAGATATTTCTGCTTGACGTTGAATATCATAAGAAATATATCACAATCTCCGAACATCTTAAGACAACCAGTAAATCAGGGAGATGTTTACGTTTATAATATGAATTCGGTTAACTTACGAAAAGACGTTCAAAAACTATATATTCTGGTTACATAGACATACAAAAACACAAATGTGCTTATATATATATATATATATAATATATATATATATATATATATATATATATATGTATATATATAAATATATATATATATATATATATATATATATATATATATATATATAAATTATACATATATATATTTATATATACATACATATATGTATATATATATATATATATATATATATGTGTGTGCATACATATATATATACATATATATATGTGTGTGTGTGTGCGTAAGTACACAACGTATTAATTCTCCTTGAATGTTTTACTAGAACGTGTCAACCTTCCCGCCCTTAGCAATTCTTTCGGTAAGAGGTTGATAATTTGCCCCTACACTATATATACACTAGGGCGAGCACATATGTATACAGGCTGATATTTTTTCATACATTTATATATAAGACAAACATACATATGAACAAACGCAATATAAATTAAGTAAACAAAATCCTAAGTCCTAATCAAAGCCTCAACAGAGAACTTGTTCCATGACTCAAGTCTTGCCTCACCAGAAATGACGTAATCCACACATTCCAATATTACAGCAAACACCTTCACCATATTACAGATAGAAAAATACTTCCCTTTTATAGTTATCATTGCGAGCAACTCTTCTAAGAAAAGGACACTCCAAAATCAAACCATTGGTCTTCCAC
>NC_090751.1:8192594-8197594 GCF_036898095.1 Palaemon carinicauda
TGGAAACTGATATGTACAGTATATATGGTTTGCCTCTAGGGAGTCTAGGCCCTAGAGGCTGAGAGGGAAATCTCACTGCCCCTTGCCTCTGCCACTCATGAGTGGCCTTTAAACTTTTAGAGCAGAAACAATTACATACACACACATATGTATATATATATATATATATATATATATATATATATATATATATATATATATATACATATATATATATATATATATATATATATATATATATATATATATATATATATATATATATATATATACAGACCTAAAAATATTCCAAAATTGACGTGCGTTTCAATAAAGTTAGAGAATGCGAGACATTAAAATATCTTGATATGTACGTTGTAATACCAAAGTAATAAGTTTATTCACACATCCCTCAATAAAACCGTGGGCACAATAAACATCATTATAATAAAAAGAAAAAAAGTATAGATTTTGATGGCAAACGTCCGGAAATATACCTAAAGATATTCCAAAATTTCACATCAAATATCTTATTTTGTAACTATACAAAAGAAATTGCTCTTACTGTGAGAGAGAGAGAGAGAGAGAGAGAGAGAGAGAGAGGAGAGAGAGAGAGAGAGAGAGAGAGAGAGAGAGAGAGAGAGAGGGGGGGGGCCAAACGTTCGAAAAAATACCTAAAGGTATTCCAAAATTTCAGTTTAAACAACTTATCATTTAGCAACTATACGGCAAATAAAATTCCATTTAATGTAATAAGAGAGAGAGAGAGAGAGAGAGAGAGAGAGAGAGAGAGAGAGAGAGAGATAATATTTCCCCTAACATGACGCCCGACTGGATAAACCAGTCCCTTTCCACCAAGAGAAAAAATATAATTACAGAGTCAACAGAATAATAATGTTTGTTTGACTGAGTATAAAAACACTCTGGCAAAAAAAGAAAACAAAGAAAGCAAAGAAATCAAGTAAAAATTATCATTAGCTGAGTAAACAACGTTAAACAAAATATATTTAAAAATGTGATTTGCCAATTTAACCTTTTCTAACAAATTCGTGAGATTTTATTCCATTGAACGTTCTTTCTTTATTATTATTATTATTATTATTATTATTATTATTATTATCATTACTTGCTAGGCTACAACCCTAGTTGGAAAAGCAAGATGCTATAAGCCCAGGGGCCCCAACAGGGAAAATAGCCAAGTGAGGAAAGGAAAAAAGGAAAAATAAAATACTTTAAGAACAGTAACATTTAAATATTTCCTATATAAACTATGAAAACTTTAACAAAACAAGAGGAAGAGAAATGAGATAGAATAGTTTGCCCAAGTGTACCCTCAAGCAAGAGAACTCTAACCCAAGACAGTGGAAGGCCATGGTACAGAGGCTATGCCACTACCCAAGACTAGAGAACAACGGTTTGACTTTGGAGTGACCTTCTCCTAGAAGAGCTGCTTACCATAGCTAAAGAGTCTCTTCTACCCTTACCAAGAGGAAATTATGTAAAGGTAAAATAATAAATTAGATTTTTAATGTATTGAAGAGGCAATGAAAGAAAGGTAGCACGAACAACCAATATAACATTAATCTCTGATAATTGAATAAATGTCAGAGAAGGCTTAACGAGAACAATAGTTTTCCCCCTTATATATTTACATTCTCTCTCTCTCTCTCTCTCTCTCTCTCTCTCTCTCTCTCTCTCTCTCTCTCTCTCTCTCTCTCTCTCTCTCTCTCTCACACACACAAAACAAATCTATGGCACATGGAATTGCTTGATTAAAAAAAATGACACGTTAACTCCAGGTTCTGTTGTTCCCTCTCATATATTTACGTTATCTCTCTCTCTCTCTCTCTCTCTCTCTCTCTCTCTCTCTCTCTCTCTCTCTCTCTCTCTCTCTCTCTCTCTCTTACACACACAAAACAAATCTATAGCACATGAAATTGCTTGATTAAAAAATAACAAGAGACAAACCCCAGGTTCTGTTGATATGATATAATAAAACATACATATATGGATACTGTTTGTCTTTTATAAACAACGAATGTAGCCTTTAAAATAAAAATATAAAACAAAATAAAGATACAAAGGTCACGTAGTCAGAAGAAAAGAGACACAGACTTAATTTTTATTATTATTATCATTATTTTTTTTTTGGGTAGCTGAGCGAAAATCTCACTAAGCCAAATGACTTAGGACGTTTGTTTTACAAAAATATAAAAATATTAGAGCAAATTCAGCTAGCACGTCGGTAGGCCACAGCCTTGCCGGATGATTGCGTAGTTGAATCTCATGTGTACGTCAATTAAAAGCCATCCAATTCTGTTTAAAGGTTTAAAGTCCACTCATGAATACAGGCAAGGGACAGTGACATTGCCCTATAGAGACTGGCCATATATTGACATGATCAGTGCCCAAGCCCCCTCTCCACCCAAGCCTAGACCAAGGATGCCAAGCAATGGCTACTGATGACAAAGCGGATAGACCTATACGCTCTCCAAAACACCACATCCTTAGTTCACAAGGTGATGTTGCTGCGAATAAAGAAACTAACGAGTTTGAGCGGGACTCGACACCAATCAGGGACGTTACTACATCATCCACCACACCCGTTGGTGAGATTAACATTAAACAAAGCCCATTCAGCTCACATATAATAGTAATCGTCTTATAAAATCCTGAGTGACACAAGACATAAATATCGAGTGAAAATGCCCCCTTCAGAAATTATACATATTCATGTACGTGTTTTACCTTACAGTACGAAAGAGTAGTAAAAAACTACATTTCGAAATTTATAGTATTCAAAATAATTTCTTTGAGATAACAGTCAACATCCTTACTCGCCAATAACCATTTTGCTTAAATTAAATTTTTTTTTTGCGTATGCTAAAATATATGTAAAGAATGCATTAATGTACAGAACTATAATTCGAAATTTATAGTATTTAAATTACTTTAGCTCCCACATAACAATTAGTGACACGGCCTTTAAAAGCAGCAAGCAGCCGTCCATAATATCTGTAGCAAGCTGAACTGATTCAGTGAGAGAGATAGAGAAAAAAAAGAAAAAAAAAAAATAATAATAATAATAATAATAATAATAATAATAATAATAATAATATCTGCACCAATCAAAGTGATTCAGTGCAAAAAACCAAAAAAAAAAGAATAGTAATAATAATAATAATATCTGCACCAATCAAACTGATTCAGTGCCAAAAAAAAGAAAATAATAATAATAATAATAATAATAATAATAATAATAATAATATCTGCACCAATCAAACTGATTCAAAGCCCCCCCCCCAAAAAAAAAATAAAAATAAAACATAATCGGTGCACCAATCGGAACAGATTCAGTGCAAAAAAAAAAATAATAATAATAATAATAATAATAATTATAACAATAATAATAATAATAATATCTGCACCAATCAAACTGATTCAATGCCAAACAAAACATAATCTCTGCACCAATCGGAACTGATCCAGTGCAAAAGAAAAAAAAAGGTACGCAGAATTGGCAGCGAATAAATTATGCCAATTAACAATGCGACTGCATGAATGTCCCTTATTAGCAGGCACACCTAGAATGATCATTAGCCAGATGTCCGTCCGAAACAGCAGGTCATTAGCAAATCACCCGGGCCATCCCTCCATACCTAATAATCTGTCAGGTTATACAGCCGAGGGTCACAATTAGATCCTATCTGCTGTTAAGGTAAAGATTGCTGCCACTTTAGAAGTCTATATCTTTCTTATTTTCATTTACTTATTATCTTAAAATTCTTTTTTCTAACTCTTACTTTAGAAATCTATATCTTTCTTATTTTCATTTACTTATAATCTTAATTTTCTTTTTTCTATCTCTCACCTTAGAAATCTATATCTTTCTTATTTTCATTTACTTATAATCTTCATTTTCTTTTTTCTAACTCTCACTGTAGAAATCTATATCTTTCTTATTTTCATTCACTAATTTTCTAAATTCTTTTTTTCTTTATTGGTGGGAGAAGGTGAGGTAAACTAAAATTACAATGGCTTGACTGTGTGAAAAGAAATATGAGGGAATTGGGAATTAAAGGTTTAAAGGCCGCTCATGAATGACAAGGACAAGGGACAGTGATATAGCCCTATCGAGCATGCCAATGGCCTAGAGACTGACCATATATATACGGCCAGCACCCACGACCTTCTCCACACAAGCTAGGACTAAGGAGGGCCAGGCAATGGATGCTGATGACTCACCACAACCACCCATCCTTAGCTCACAAGGATGGTACAGTTGCAGAGACCAAAGGAACTAAAGAGTATGAGCAAGACTCGAACATCAATCTGGCGTTCACCAGTCAGGACGTTACCACATCGGACACCACAACCCTGAACGAAGAAGATGTACTGGACCGAAGGAAATGGAAGAATGTGTTGAAGAGCCATCACAGCGACCCCAAATAGGGACAAACTTGTAGAACAACATCAACAACAACAACATCAACAACAACAACAAATAATAGGAGTAGGAGAAGAAGAAGAACAACAACAACAACAACATCAACAACAACAACAAATAATAGGAGTAAGAGAAGAAGAAGAGGAAGAAGAAGAAGAACAACAATAACAAGTAGTAGAAGAAGGAGAACAACAACAACAACAACAACAACAACAACAAGAAGAAGAAGAAGAAGAAGATTGGTGACCTTTATATATTTTCCAAAACTAGAAGATTTTATTTCTATATCAAATAACTAATAGACAAGTAGATAGAGATCTTGGTAATCTTATTATCGCAAACATAGCCATTCCTTTCCCCAAACCAAACTATTCTATTCTCATCAAATAAAAAAGAGGCAGATATCTCAGTAATATTATCATCACAAAAAAATAAAAACCAAAATAACTATACCCAGAGTAAATATGAGTTTTTCCTTTACTGTTACGTTTCTTATCCAACGAAATCTCTTCTCGGTATATTAGGTTTGAAAAATAATTAATTAGCAAAGCATCTATATAAAGTAAAATTCAAC
>NC_090751.1:8202594-8207594 GCF_036898095.1 Palaemon carinicauda
AATTATAGCATCTTGCTTTTCCAATTTAGAAAAAAAAAACATAATAATAATAATAATAATAATAATAATAACAATAATAATAATAATAATAATAATAATAATAATAATAATAATAATAATAATAATAATAATAACAATATCCTGTATGTCATACACTTAATAGCATTATTAATCTACGTCAAACTTCCGTCATTCACTTATTTAATGAATGCACATTCTTTACTCAACATCAGTAACTGAAACTATTTCCCCTTGCTTATAATTTTAGTTTACACTTATTTTCCCTTGCTTCTAATTCTAATTTATACTTATTTTCCCTTGCTTCTAATTCTAATTTATACTTATTTCCCCTTGCTTCTAATTCTAATTTATACTTATTTCCCCTTGCTTCTAATTATAATTTACACTTATTTCCCCTTGCTTCTAATTCTAATTTACACTTATTTCCCCTTGCTTCTAATTCTAATTTACACTTATTTCCCCTTGCTTCTAATTTTAATTTACATTTATATCCCCTTGCTTCTAATTTTAATTTACATTTATTTCCCCCTTGCTTCTAATTCTAATTTACACTTATTTCCCCTTGCTTCTAATTCTAATTTACACTTATTTCTCCTTACTTCTAATTTTAATTTACACTTATATCCCCTTGCTTCTAGTTTTAATTTACATTTATTTCCCCCTTGCTTCTAATTCTAATTTACACTTATTTCCCCTTGCTTCTAATTCTAATTTACACTTATTTCTCCTTACTTCTAATTTTAATTTACACTTATATCCCCTTGCTTCTAGTTTTAATTTACATTTATTTCCCCTTGCTTCTAATTCTAATTTACACTTATTTCCCCTTGCTTTTAATTTTGATTTACAATTATTTCCCCTTGCTTCTAATTCTAATCTACACTTATTTCCTCTTGCTTCTAATTTTTATTCACCCTTATTTCCCCTTGCTTCCAATTTTAATTCACACTCATTTCCCCTTACTTCTAATGTTAATTTACACTTTATGAAATTTCCATCTGTTTCCATCCGGATAATCTTTCCTTCACCTCCACCAGTTAAGGACTAATTACTGCTTTAACAGCTTCCATTGCATTGCACTCTATTAGTTTCCCTTCACGGTCCTTTGCTTTTCACTAGGTGGCCTTTTCCTTCTTTATTGCAAGATGAATTTGAATGTTTCATGTGAGTGATTCATGCCTTGAGAAGGGACAGGGAACATGAAATCACAGGGATATTGGAATATCTTTTTTTCCTTCGTTAGATTTCCTTGACTTTGCGATTCTGTATGAATATGTATGTAAATATACTTTATATATATATATATATATATATATATATATATATATATATAAATATATACACAAACTGTATACTTCATATGAATATATATATATATATATATATATAGAGGCCTATTTATATATATACATATACATTTATATATATATATATATATACATATATATATATATATATATATATATATATATATCTATATATAATTTATATATAGTATATATACACATACATTTAAATATATACACACATACATTTATATATATATATATATATATATATATATATATATATATATATATATATATATATATAAAATGTACATATGAAGTATACAGTATATATGTATACATAAATATTTATATGAATATTTACATACATAACGTTAAAAAAACACGCATGAAAAATAGAAACAGACAAACAACATTGGAAAGAAAAATCTATCGAACAGAAGAGCAAAATAAAGAAAGTCTAACAAAGAATAATACACACACACATATATATATATATATATATATATATATATATATATATATATATATATATATATATATCCATACTAATTGTTATAATACTACTGTATAACAGCTTTACCTCCTATATTTTTACCTAACTGATAATCTTGCTTCCTTTCACGCCCTTTTACTGTTGTATATCTATTCTTTTATCATTATGAAATTCTAATTGTACTGCTACAAAAAGCTAGAAGTCCTTCGCTCTACGAAAGCCACAAAAACTCCTTTACAAGAAAGCTCTGAGCATATTTGCATATGAAAGAAAAATATTGCATAATTAAAAAGAAACAACATGAAAACATAATCATAACATCAATTAACAGTGTCTCCTATCTCCGCATATTTATAGAGCAAAAGAAGACTCAAATCATAATCAGGTTGTTTTATGCTTATCAACAATTTGGTCTATGTACTTAGATAAATAAAATAATTCATAAATAATACAGCAAAAACATGAATTATGACGTTAATAATCCCAATAATCCACTTCATTATCAGGGAAATAATAATAATAATAATAATAATAATAATAATAATAATAATAAAAATAATAATAATAAAAATAATAATAATAAGAATAACAAAACTTGCCTGAAAGAGGGTCCACTACCGAAAAATAATAATAATAATAATAATAATAATAATAATAATAATAATAATAATAATAATAATAATAATAATAACAATTTCTATGCTCGTATGATGATGATGATGATGATGATGATGATGATGATTAAAAATTATAATAAAAATAATAAATAATGATAATAATAATAATAATAATAATAATAACAAAGCATAAGAGCATACACCATGCACAAAAATCATGTACTCGTTGGCAACTGCAGAAGAAAAGAGAGCTCGAAAGGAATAATAAAACGTTTCGTAGAAATGTCGTCAGCCCCATGCGCAAATAAAAATCCCCCTCCCCCCACGTCAGGGGGAGAGGGGGAGAGGGGGGTCACTATACCAGAAGAGTAGGGTGTATATGGAGGAAGAGGAAGGGGAATAACACGAAGGAGGAGAAAGTAAGGGGAGATAAGAGGGAAAGAGGGAGACAGAGAGGTCGGAGAATGCCAGGAGGCTACACCACGTGACTCCGTCCAAAAAAATTATTGACGAGTATGTGACCTCAGTGGCGACAAACACCCTGGCGCCAGACATGGCCGAACTATTCGGTTACAAAACAAACACATATACATACACAGTCGATCGGTATTTTTGTCTATATTCTATACAAGCAGACGACACAAATAGTATATTGTCACTCCAAACGTTCCGGCAGTAAAACGTTATATTAACATTTCAGAGATAATAATCCTTTTACAAAACAAACACATATACATACACAGTCGATAGGTATTTTTGTCTATATTCTATACAAGCAGACGACACAAATAGTATATTGTCACTCCATACGTTCCGGCAGTAAAACGTTATATTAACATTTCAGGGATAATAATCCTTTTACAAAACAAAAACACATATACATACACAGTCGATCGGTATTTTTGTCTATATTTTATACAACAGATGACACAAATAGTATATTGTCACTTCAAACGTTCCGGCAGTAAAACGTTATATTAACATTTCAGGGATAATAATCCTTTTACAAAACAAACACATATACATACACAGTCGATCGGTACTTTTGTCTATATTCTATACAAACAGACGACACAAACAGCATAATGTCCCTCCAAGCGTTCCGGCAGAAAAAAAAACCTTTTATTAACATTTCAGGGATAATAATCATTTTACAAACACATGGGTAAACAGTCGATCGGTATTTTTGTTGTCTATATTTTAAACAAGCAGACGACACAAACCGCATAATGTCACTCCAAACATCAGGCAGAAAAACGTTTTATTAACATTTCAGGGAAAATAATCATTTTACAAAACAAACACATATACACACAAAGTCGATCGGTATTTTTGTCTATATTTTATACAAACAGACGACACAAATAGCATAATGTCACTCCAAAAGTTCAGGAAGAAAAAACGTTTTATTAACATTTCAGGGATAATACACATTATTTTAATTTATATCAACTCTCCGAGTTGGGAATACAATCGAAAATGAAAACTATTACTGTATAATAAATAAAGTTTAATGCAACAAAATGAATGAAATTATCATCATCATCTTTCCATTTACCCTAAAATATTAAAATAATAATGATTCTTTAAAAAACAGAAAGGACTAAAATAACTTAAAAGTCTATTCTTAAATGGAATATTAGTACAAGCACAAACTTAAACAACACTATATAATTACGAAAAGCGATACTCTGTACAATTAAATGACCAACATATCCTTGGTTAAAGCAAAGAAACAAACACAAAAAGAGGAATGGATAACTCCACTCACACAGATAAACACCAAAGGCAATGGATAAGAGCCAAAAGTTTAGTCAGGAAGATATAATACAAATTTCTTCAATATATTAACTAATAATTGTAGAGATGCGTGTGATTAAGAGCTCAAGATAGAGACAACTGGCGAAAACTAACCGAGGCCCTTTGCGTCAATGGGCGTAGGAGGAGATGATGATGATGATGATGATGATGATGATATATATATATATATATATATATATATATATATATATATATATATATATATATATATATATACACACACATACATGCATACATACACACACATACATACATATATATATATATATATATATATATATATATATATATATATATATCATCCTCATCCGTTACTAGTCCACTGCAGAGCAAAGGCCTCAGACATGTCCTTCCACTTGCGTCTGTTTATGGTCTTTATGTGCCAGTCCAAACCCACAAACTTTCTTAGTTCATCAATAGATCGTTTTCTCTTTCTTCCCCTGCTTCTTTTATAATCTCTAGGGACCATTCTGTTATCCTTAATGTCAATCCATTGTCTGTCATTCTCAGTATATGTCCTACCCATTTCCAATAATTTTCTTATAGTGTTGTGTGTGTATGTATGTATGTATGTATGTATGTATGTATGTATGTATGTATGTATGTATGTATGTATATATATATAGAGAGAGAGAGAGAGAGAGAGAGAGAGAGAGAGAGAGAGAGAGAGAGAGAGAGAGAGAGAGAGAGAGAGAGAGAAGATTTAATCTCCGTACGTGTTTGCACAAGAGTTTTCAATCCCTTTTAGTGTAAATC
>NC_090751.1:8212594-8220094 GCF_036898095.1 Palaemon carinicauda
TCGGTTTTTTTTTTTTACATTTAAACGAATTGTTTACAACGGGTATTAGAATATGTAGCTCACTCCCCTTCTTCTTGTACATTTCTCATATGATCCAAATATGAAAAATTCCATCTGAAGAATTAGCTTTATCTCATCCCAACTTCTCGGTGTTTTTTTATATATATATTTAAACTAATTCTTTACAACGGGTATTATAATATGTAGCTTACTCTTCTTCGTGTACATTTCTCATATGATCCAAATATGAATAATTTACAATTCCAGAATTAGATCTATTTCATCGCAACTTGTCCTTTCTTTTATATTTAAACAAGTTCTTCCAAAGATATGAGATAACCTCGACAAAGGTACGCTAATTCAGGTATTTTACACATATTGTAGATTCATCAAGCATCGTGAAATCCTTGCTAATCGTACTTGATATAGACTAAAGCGAACATATCATTTAAATTGATGCCATCTCAAGCTAGGTATTAATCGTTTGGTACTTAAATTTATTAAACTTTTCATATTAACTTTACATCAACTTAAGAAAATGTTAAAAATTCTTCCTTACAGTACAACCCTAGATGCAATACATTATTCAGATTAAATTACCTCTGAAAATTGCAATATTATAGTATATGTAAAGTTGCAAAATGCACCTCAACTTCCAATAGATTTCTTTGTGGTAAAAAAAAATCTTATCTGTGAGCTCCATGGAGGAATTTAACTAAAACTCTGTTTATTTTTTTTAACCAATATTCTTATTGCATTTACACTTGTTACTGTTCCTAAAAACCGGATATACAGTATCTTAATTTACAATACAACCACAACAATAATATAATAACAAACCATTTAAAATTCAGTCAGATCTTCAGTGTGGGTTTCGGGAGGCGAAGAATACTACATTGGCTATTTTTAAACTGACTAGCGTCTTATTACAAACCTATCATGAGAATTCCTATACAATTGCCTTATTACTAGATCTGAGTAAGGCTTTTGATAGCTATATACAACATTTTTTCTTTTGCAAGATGCTAGCAAATGCTATTCCAGGAGGCATTTGAAATTATTTCCATTTGGCCAAAACATATGTGCGCAAATATACATAAACATATTCCATATATATATATTTTTTTTATCTATCCCCCCCCCCCAAAAAAAAAACTATTTCTTCCCGACCAGATGATGAAATGATGTCCCCTCGTTTGGTATGCAAGGCAGATACAGATTAAACCGCAAAAGAACTGCATATTTATATTTAGTGTATATAAGTATTTATATAAATATATAATCATATATGCATATATACATATAATATATATACACATATATATGTATATAAATATATATATAATGTATATGTAGAACGATGAGAATTAAAGAGCTTGGTACCATTGTCATTAATTTTTTCCTAGTGCATTTGATAGCATTTAAAGTCACACCTATCTAATGGCATACGTATACTGTGTATATATATATATATATATATATATATATATATATATATATATATATATATATATATATTTATATATATATATATATACAGTATATATATACATATATATACATATATATATATATGTGTGTGTGTAAATATATATACATTTATATATATATATATATATATATATATATATATATATATATATATATATGTATGTATATATGCATGTGTGTATATGTATATGTATATGTATGTGTATATATATATATATATATATATATATATATATATATATATATACATATATATATATATATATATATATATATATATATATATATATATATATACACACACACACAGATAAATACTGTATATGCGTGTATAAATGTACATACATATGCAAAGATTCACTCAAATCCAGCCTTAGTAAACATTGAGCCAGAAACATTTCATGACAAAATAAAAAACACAACTTAATCAAATCCTCAACCTTGGAACCTCCAAGCGAACTTTCTAAGAGAATTTTCCCAAAACTCAGGATTTTCCAGAATTTTTCCCTCAAGACTCAGTATTTTCCATAATCTTTTTCTTATGATCAGTAATTTACAGGGACTTTCTCACGTGTACTTTCGAGAGTCATGAGAATGCTACGTACAGCACAATAATGATGTCACAAATTTCACTGTTATGACAAAAATGAGGTAAATTTACTTATTTATTTCCTTATTTCCTTTCCCCGCTGGGCTATTTTCCCTGTTGGAGCCCTTGGGCTCGTAGTATGCTGCTTTGCCAACTAGGGTTGTTACTTAGCTAGTAGTAGTAGTAGTAGTAGTAGTAGTAGTAGTAGTAGTAGTAGTAGTAGTAATAATAATAATAATAATAATATGACAGTGACAATAATACTGTATTTCTTTATAATTCTCGTAGAGAAGAGAATCTGAAGCATAACAACAAATCTAGACTTAAAGATATAAAAAATATTCACCTAACAAGAACTAGCTTTAAACAACAATGTTTATTTAGTGGTTTGGATAACCGAGATACAAATATTTCGGAAAACATTTTGCCAAAAACCTGAAAGAAAAAATCGTAATACATAAAACAGTTTGAATGAAAAATGACTACAAATATACGCGAGACAAAACATATATACAATTTTATAAACATAAAGTCGATAAAAAAAAAAAAAAAAAAAAAAAAAAAAAAAAACCATTCTGGATAATTACAGTAGAAGACTTAAGTGGAGATTCAACCGATTACATCAGCGCCAAACTGAATTCAACCCAACACTTGGTAGCATGCAAGGCTGAACCCATCCGACGAGATTTCGGGTGATGGTCTCCGCCTCCGTTGTGGCCCATGACAAAAGCTACAACTTCAAGGAATGTCACGTCCTACCAAACCAATTAACCGATGGATGCAGAAGTAATTAGATTCGCCCATGCAAAGACTGAAACTTCAAAAGGGCACTTTCCCGTTAAAACCTAATTGAATATCACGAATCTAATTAGCGAACTCCGATAATACGTTAATGCATGTTTGCTAAATGTATAGAGAGACAGCTCAGGAAAACATACTTGGAAATCAATTGCAAATACCACTCCGTCCTTTGCAAATTCTACTCAGACCTTCTTAGATAAATAAACATGTTTGTAAATAATGTCAATTTTGTTAAAATTAACATAATACAAAAACTGCAAATACTGAAAACACACACACACACACACACACACACACACATATATATATATATATATATATATATATATATATATATATATATATATATATATATATATATTATATACAGATGCATGTATTTGATATGTCTATTTTATATACATTTTTTTATATCTTATCAATCTTTTCAGCGCCCTTCTCTGAACTGCAGAGTACTCTAAGGGAATGTGTTGTCACCTATGTTGTTTATCCTCTTCATGGATTTTGTAATGCGCAGAACAGTCAGAGATGGTGGAGAAGGATTGGACTGGATTGGTATATATTCTACTCCGACCTTCTTATGTAAATATCTGTGATAGTACATAAACTTAGTTTCTGTATATTAAGATAATACAAAGACTGCAAATACTGAAAACTAATAACAGATCAGGTTTTGCCTTTATATACGAAATATCGATTGGATTAAATGGCTACTGTATACAGAGGACGATACAAAAATGAGAGAGAGAGAGAGAGAGAGAGAGAGAGAGAGAGAGAGAGAGAGAGAGAGAGAGAGAGAGAGAGAGAGAGAGCAAATCCGTAGTGTAAAAAACTATTTTCAACAGTTCTTGGATTGGGTACATCATTTGACTGATTGATTAATTGGATCACTACTTATTGTAAATTTAAAATGCACTTCAATGGAATTATGGTAACACTTGAATATTAATTGCGTAGGACATAAAAGCAAATTGATGAATGAAAGTATAAAAGACAAAAAAAAAAAAAAAAAAAAAAAAAAAAAACCATGAGCGTCATATTTTTTGCAATAAAACTTATATGAAATACGGCCAAATGTAAAACTAAAACCATGAACGATTTCCAAGATAATCATAATTACATGAAGGTTTAAAGATTTAAAGGTAACTCATGAATGGCAGAGGCAAGGGACAGTGACATTGCCCTATCAAGCAAGACAATAGCCTAGAGATTGACCATATTACATATGATCAGCGCCCAAGCACCCTTTCCACCCAAGCTAGGACCGAGGTGGGCCAAGCAATGGCTGCTGATGCCTCAGCAGATAGACCTATAGGCTCCTCCAAACACACAATCCTTAGATCACATGGACGGTGAGGTTGCAACAACCAAAGGACCTAACAAGTTTGACCAGGACTCAAACCCCAGTCTGGCGATCACCAGACAAGGATGCTACCACTAGGCCACCACAGCCACGCTAGCAAACCAAATGAACTGAAAACAGCCAATATGAGTAGGGACCTTTTTAGTACGTTTGTCCATCACAAAATGAAGTGATGCATGAACCCGTGCGATTAGTAAAATGTTAGTTAACATGTCAACTTTAATTAACAATCATTCTCACCACCATCATTATTTACCAAAAAATTGTAACTTTTCTATTATCATTTTGCCCATCACAGAATGAACCGATGCTCAAATCTGGTGATTTGTAAACTGTTAAATATGTCAACTTTTAATAAAAAAAAAAAAAAATCTTTCTCACCGTTATCATTATTCACTAAAAAAAATTGTAACTTGTCTAATATCATTTATTCTATAATAAATTACAGTAATTTGCTTGTCTATAAGGCAATCCCCTGATTAAAAATAAAATATTAAACTAAATCATCACCACTTGATATTTTGATTAAACTGTCACTTATAACATTAAATATCTTATGAGTCGCGTAGTTATTGCTACTAGTTATTGATATCAAATAAGTTAATATCATAATTGAAATAAATTCATAAAACTTCCAAGTTTAGTATATCATTATATTATTACATTATAACATATTATATTAACATGTTTTCATAATTTTAATAATATTTTTTTTATCAATTTTAATAATAACGATAATTTTAATGATTCTAATAACAATAATAGTAATAACTTTAATGATTGTAATAATAATGGTAATAACTTTAATAATACTCAATTTATTATTTCTAATGATTAATCATTTTAATAATTTATTATTAATAATAAATAATAGTTTTAATAATTTATTAATAATAATTTAAACAATTTTAATAATAATGATAATTTTAATACTTTTAATAACAATCCTTGGAATTTTGACATTTAAGTAGGAAGAGAAAAAAAAAAGGACCGATTATCTAAGGGAAGAGAGGCAAGCAAAAAAATCTTAGTACCGTCTGAGGTTTGGGGACAAAGGCAGTACCCCCTAAGGGCCTTGACACTAGGGTCATAAACTTTAACTTTGAAAATAAAGACAGACTTTCCTTGGTCGCAGAATTTCTTCTGCAAATAACCTGAAAAAAGGCTACAAAAATAAACTTTTATATAATAACAATAACAAAACCTCCGTAATGGAACACAAAATTTCCAGACAACACCACAATAATATAACTTTAGAAATTGGAGAAATAAAATTTCCACAGTAGACAAAAAATCTAAAGGATAAAGTTTTTATAATATGCAAAATAAATGCGAATGATATTATAGAATTGTTGTTAATATATACTTGGAAAAGACTAAAAGCCATCAACTCGCTCTATAAATTTAGTGAATAGAAAGCACAAAAGAAAAGAGAAAGTAAACTAAGAGAATAGAAAGAATAAAATAAGGTAAACCATAGAGAACAGAAAGAACATAAGAAAAAAGAAAGTAAAACAAACAGAATAGAGAGAAAAAAAATAAACCAAAGAGAACAGAAAGAACAAAAAAAAAAGAAAGTAAACAAAACAGAATAAAAAACATAAGACAAATAAAAGCAAACCAAAGAGAACAGAAAGAACATAAGACAAATAAAAGCAAACCAAAGAGAACAGAAAGAACATAAGAAAAAAAAGTAAACCAAAGAGAATAAAAACTTAAGAAAAATTAAAGTAAACTAAAAAGAATCGAAAGAACAAATGAAAAAAAAAAGTAAACCAGAGATAAAAAAGAACAAAAAAAAAAGTAAACCAAAAAGATTAGAAAGAGCAAAAGAAAAAAGTAAACCAAATACAACAGAAAGAACAAAAGAAAATAAAGTAAACACAAGAGAATAAAAAACAAAAGAAAAATAAAAGTAAACCAAAGATATTCGAAAGAACAAAAGAAACAAAAAGTAATCCAAAGAGATCAGAAAGAACATAAAAATAAAGAAAGTTAACAAAAGACATCAGAAAGAAAATAAGAGAAAAAGTAAACCAAAGAGAAGAGAAAGAATATAAGAAAAAAATAAAGTAAACAAATTCCAATAGAAAGAACATATGAAAAAAGAAGCTAAACAAAAGAGAAAAAAAAAGAATATAAGAAAAAAAGAGAAAGTAAACCAAAACGAGCAGAAAGAACAAAAGAGAAAAGTAAATCAAAGACAAAAAGAACATAACACAGTAAAAGAAAAAGTAAAAGTAAAAGAAAAAAGAACGAAAGCAATCCTAACATAGTTCACATGAACAAGCAACCGAAGTATCACTAGCAGCAGAAACACTAGCAACTACCCCAGCTATTTGATGGCGACATTCCCATCCATTCCCACGAAAATGGCCTATCCATTCCCCCCATTCGAACGTTTACATTGCTATAAGGCATAAGAACCGACATTAAGCCAGCGCAAAATATTAAATTCACCTACGTATAATTCATGGCATATACAATAGGAAAGCTATCGTCATATGAGGCTTTTTACAATGGGTGGAAAATTGTATCCATTCGGCCACTTCAAATATCAATCTGTTTGAACTAATGAGACCTTAAGTAATGAGAGAGAGAGAAAGAGAGAGAGAGAGAGAGAGAGAGAGAGAGAGAGAGAGAGAGAGAGAGAGAGAGAGAAGAGAGAGAGAGAGAGAGAGAGAGAGAGAGAGAGAGAGAGAGAGATAATCACATTAATTCTAGATCTAGTGACTCAAAATCTCATGGAGCTAACTGTACAAAACTTTCAGTAGTCGACCTCTATATATATAAAAAAAAAATTTTTTTACAAAAGGGGCAGACATTTATTTATTTATATATATATATATATATATATATATATATATATATATATATATATATATATATATATATATATATATATATATAAAACATCAGCAGTAACTAGTCCACTGTAGGACAAAGGCATCAGACATATACATAAGAAAATGAATTTATTGATATATAAAAATGATACGAATACATTCATCTATTTAGACATACTGTATATATATATATATATATATATATATATATATATATAAATATATATATATATATATATATATGTATGTATATGTATATATAAATATATATATATATATATATATAGAGAGAGAGAGAGAGAGAGAGAGAGAGAGAGAGAGAGAGAGAGAGAGAGAGAGAGAGAGAGAGAGAGAGAGGGGGGTAATATATACAGTACAGAAATCGTATTCAATAATTATGAACCCCCATT
>NC_090751.1:8223207-8225707 GCF_036898095.1 Palaemon carinicauda
CGTTATCTCTCTCTCTCTTTCTCTCTCTCTCATATACACATAAAACAAATCTATAGCACATGAAATTCCCTGATTAAAAAATAACAGAGGCAAACTGCAGGTTCTCTTGATATGATAAAATAAAACATACATATATGGATGCAGTTTGTCTTTTATAAACAATGAATGTAACCTTTAAAATAATAATATAAAAACAAAATAAAGATACAAAGGTCACGTAGTCAGAGGAGAAGAGACACAATTTCTTTTCCCTGAGCGAAAATACCACTAAGCCAAATGCCTTAGGACGCTTGTTTTACCAAAATATAAAAAAATTGAGCAAATTCCACTAGCACGTCGGTAGGCCACAGCCTTGCCAGGTGATTATGTAGTTGAATCTCATCTGTACGTCAATTAAAAGCCATCCAATTCTGTTTAAAGGTTTAAAGGCCATTCATGAATACAGGCAAAGAACAGTGACATTGCCCTATCGAGCAAGACAATGTCCTAGAGGCTGACCATATATTGATATGATCAGTGACGAAGCCCTCTCTCCACCCAAGCTTAGACCAAGGATGCCAGGCAATGGCTGCTGATGACACAGCGAATAGGCCTATAGACACTCCCCAAACACCACATCCTTAGCTCACAAGGATGGTGATCTTGCTGCGAATAAAGAAACTAACGAGTTTGAGCGGGACTCAAACCCCAGTCTGACTTTCACCAATCAGGGACGTTACTACATCGTACACCACACCCGTTGGTGAGATTAACATTAAAAAAAATGCCCATTCAGCTCATATATAACAGTAATCTTCTTGTAAAATCATGAGTGACACACGACATAAATATAGAGTGAAATTTTCCCCTTCAGAAATGCTACATATACATGTGCGTGTTTTACCTTACGGTAACGAAAGAAGCAAAGTACACTTCTGCGTCAATGTGCATATCGTTCAAAATAAAAACTTTTATACATACGTTAAAATATATTCAACGAATGCATTAATGTTCAAAACTGTTTTTCGAAATTTATAAAATTCAAATTAATTTCGATGAGATAACAATCAACATCCTAACTTGTTAATGAAAATTTTGCTTATATAAAAAATTTTCCCTTATGCTAAAATATATGTAAAGAATGCATTAATGTACAAAACTACATTGGGAAATTTATAGTATTCACATTAATTTTGATAAGATAACAGTCAACATCCTTACTTGGCAATGACCATTTTGACTAAATTAAAAATTTTCGCATATGCTAAAATATATGTAACGATTTCATTAATGCATTATTACTATTACTAGCTAAGCTACAACCCTACTTGGAAAAGCAGGATACTATAAGCCCAAGGGCTCCAACAGGGAAAAATACCCCAGTGAGGAAAGGAAATAAGGAAATAAATAAACGATATACGTAATAATGAAAAATTAAAATAAAATATTGTAAAAACATTAACAACACTAGAACAGATATTTGATATATAAACTGTAAAAGGACTTATGTACAAAACTATATTTCAAAAGTTATAGTATTCAAATTAATTTCGCTCCCACATGACAATTATTGACACGGCCTTCAAAAGCAGCAAGCAGCCATTCATAATCTCTGTACCAATTTCAACTGATTCAATGAAAAAAAATATTATAATAATAATAATAATAATAATAATAATAATAATAATAATAATAATAATAATAATAATAATAATAATATCTGCACCAATGAAACTGATTCAGTGCAAAAAAAAAAAACGGCACCAATCGGAACTGATTCAGTGCAAAAAAAAAAATTGAATAATAATAATAATAATAATAATAATAATAATAATAATAATAATAATAATAATAATAATATCTACACAAATCAAACTGATTCACTGCAAAAAAAAAAATACAATCTTTGCACCAATCCGAACAGATTCAGTGCAAAAAAAAAAAAAAAAAAAAAAAAAAAAAAAAAAAAAAAAAAAAAAAAAAAAAAACCATTAATAATAATAATAATAATAATAATAATATCTGCACCAATCAAACTGATTCAAAGGCCCCCCCCCAAAAAAAAATAAAATCAAAACATAATCGGTGCACCAATCGGAACAGATTCAGTGCAAAAAAAAAAATAACAATAATAATAATAATAATATAATAATATAATAATAATAATAATAATAATTATAACAATAATAATTAATATCTGCACCAATCAAACTGATTCAATGCCAAAAAAAATAATAACCTCTACACCAATCGGAACTGATCCAGTGCAAAAAGAAAAGGTACGCAGAATTGGCAGCGAATAAATTATGCCAATTAACAATGCGACTGCATGAATGTCCCTTATTAGCAGGCACACCTAGAATGATCATTAGCCAGATGTCCGTCCGAAACAGCAGGTCATTAGCAAATCACCCGGGCGATCCCTCCATACCTAATAATCTGTCAGGTTATAAAGCCGAGGGTCACAATTAGATCCTATCTGCTGTCAAGGTAAAGATTGCTGTCACTTTAGAAGTCTATA
>NC_090751.1:8230707-8250707 GCF_036898095.1 Palaemon carinicauda
CTCAATAAACATTAATCTCGTGATTTCCTATTTGCATCCTTACTTTCTCACTCAGTAAAAGCCAAATTGGACTACTTAAAAATTTGGCGCAAAAAAAAAAAAAAAATAAAATAAAATAAAAAAAATAAAAAAAATAAACACCACCAAAAAAGCCTAGAAAAATTTTGGCAGGCATTTTCCGTTTTAAAAACGGATATATTGAACTTGAGGAGTGATATTACTGTTACCAACCCGTAAAAGATAATAACAAAGTAAGGTCAAATAACGGTCGTTTGTATTTTACTGAAATACGGCTGACAATAGTAAATTTTTACGGAGAATTTCCGATTAAAATTAACGGGATTTTTTTTACCAGCGTACTTTGCAGACATTTAAATGATCACACCAACTTTTTTCTTACTTTTTAGATTCAGTGATATCCAACTCTCATTAACTTGATAAGATTTCAAATATTCCTTTAACGATATTCAGTATGCGACTTCCTCTATTACAATTTCCTCGTGGGATAGGAAACTGGTGTTGGCCCTGATTATTTCTTCAATTATCACTATTGAAATCTAATGATGTAAATCAAAAATAACAACCATTATAAAACTCAAGTTTGAATAATAGGGGATGGTAACATGGATAAGTTTTAACCAAAATATTTTATTTTGATTATTTATTCTTCTCTTGTAGTTTATTTATTTCCTTGTTTCTAGTCTACACTGAGCAATTTTCCCTGTAAGACCCCTTGGGATTATAGCATCTTGCTTTTCCAACTTAGAAAAAAAAACATAATAATAATAATAATAATAATAATAATAATAATAATAATAATAATAATAATAATAATAATAATAATAATAATAATAACAATAATAATAATAATAATAATATCCTGTATGTTATACACTTAATTGCATTATTAATCTAGGTCAAACTTCCGTCATTCACTTATCTAATGAATGCACATTCTTTACTCAACATCAGTAACTGAAACTATTTCCCCTTGCTTCTAATTTTAATTTACAATTATTTCCTTGCTTCTAATTATAATTTACACTTATTTCCCCTTGCTTCTAATTCTATTTTACACTTATTTCCCCTTGCTTCTAATTCTAATTTACACTTATTTCCCCTTGCTTCTAATTCTAATTTATACTTATTTCCCCTTGCTTCTAATTCTAATTTACACTTATTTCCCCTTGCTTCTAATTTTAATTTCCACTTATATCCCCTTACTTCTAGTTTTAATTTACATTTATTTTCCATTGCTTCTAATTCTAATTTACACTTATTTCCCCGTGCTTCTAATTCTAATCTACACTTATTTCCTCTTGCTTCTAATTTTTATTCACCCTTATTTCCCGTTGTTTCCAATTTTAATTCACACCCATTTCCCCTTACTTCTAATGTTAATTTACACTTTATGAAATTTCCACATGTTTCCATCCGGATAATCTTTCCTTCGCCTCCACCAGTTAAGGACTAATTACTGCTTTAACAGCTTCCATTGCATTGCTCTCTATTAGTTTCCCTTCACGGTCCTTTGCTTTTCACTAAGAGGCATTTTCCTTCTTTATTGCAAGATGAATTTGAATGTTTCATGTGAGTGATTCATGCCTTGAGAAAGGACAGGAAACATGTCATTGCAGGGATATTGGAATGGTTTTTTTTTCTTTTTTACATTTTCCTTTTTTATTCTTCGTTATATTTCCTTGACTTTGCTTTTCTGTTAGATAGATTTTTCTTTTCAATGTTGTTTGTTCATGTTACTATTCTTCAAGCATGTTTAATCATGCTGTATGAATATGTATGTAAATATACATATACACACACACACACACATATATATATATATATATATATATAGAGAGAGAGAGAGAGAGAGAGAGAGAGAGAGAGAGAGAGAGAGAGAGAGAGAGAGAGAGAGAGAGAGAGAGAGAGAGTATATATATATATATATATATATATATATATATATATATATATATAATATATATATATATATATATATATATATATATATATATATATATATACTAATTGTTATAATACTACTGTATAACAGCTTTACCTCCTATAACTGATATTCTTGCTTCCTTTCATGCCCTTTTATTCGTGCATATCTATTCTTTTATCGTTATGAAATTCTAATTGTACTGCTACAAAAAGCTAGAAGTCCTTCGCTCTACGAAAGCCACAAAAACTCCTTTACAAGAAAGCTCTGAGCATATTTGCATATGAAAGGAAAATATTGCATAATTAAAAAGAAACAACATGAAAACATAATCATAACATCAATTACCAGTGTCTCCTATCTCCGCATATTTATAGAGCAAAAGAAGACTCAAATCATAATCAGGTTGTTTATGCTTATCAACAATTTGGTCTATGTACTTAGATAAATAAAATAATTCATAAATAATACAGTAAAATCATGAATTGTGACAATAATCCTAATAATCTACTTCATTATCAAAGAAATATTGAGTTTACGATAAAAGGGTTGACCTATATTTAAAAATAGAAATAATAATAAATAATAATAATAATAATAATAATAATAATAATAATAATAATAATATTAATAATAATAATAATAAATAATAATAATAATAATAATAATAATAATAATAATAATAATTTCTATGATAATAATAATAATAATAATAATAATAATAATAATAATAATAATAATAACAAAGCATAAGAGCATACACCATGCACAAAAATCATGTACTCGTTGGCAACTGCAGAAGAAAAGAGAGCTCGAAAGGAATAATAAAACGTTTCGTAGAAATGTCGTCAGCCCCATGCGCAAATAAAAATCCCCCCTCACCGCCTAGCGTCAGGGGGAGAGGGGGGTCACTATACCAAAAACAGTAGGGTGCATATGGAGGAAGAGGAAGGGGAGTAACACGAAGGAGGAGAAAGTAAAGGGAGATAAGAGGGAAAGAGGGAAAGAGGGAGACAGAGGGGTCGGAGAATGCCAGGAGGCTACACCACGTGACTCCGTCCAAAAAAATTATTGACGAGTATGTGACCTCAGTGGCGACAAACACCCTGGCGCCAGACATGGCCGAACTATTCGGTTACAAAACAAACACATATACATACACAGTCGATCGGTATTTTTGTCTATATTCTATACAAGCAGACGACACAAATAGTATATTGTCACTCCAAACGTTCCGGCAGTAAAACGTTATATTAACATTTCAGAGATAATAATCCTTTTACAAAACAAACACATATACATACACAGTCGATCGGTATTTTTGTCTATATTCTATACAAGCAGACGACACAAATAGTACATTGTCACTCCAAACGTTCCGGCAGTAAAACGTTATATTAACATCTCAGGGATAATAATCCTTTTACAAAACAAACACATATACATACACAGTGGATAGGTATTTTTGTCTATATTTTATACAAACAGACGACACAAATAGCATAATGTCACTCCAAACGTTCAGGCAGAAAAATTTTTTTTTTATTAACATTTCAGGGATAATAATTATTTTATACAAACACACGACACAACAGCATAATGTCACTCCAAAAGTTCAGGCAGAAAAAACGTTTTATTAACATTTCAGGGATAATACACATTATTTTAATTTACATCAATGCCATATTCAGAAGAATCCCCTCTCTCCGAGTTGGGAATACAATCGGAAATGAAAACTACTACTGTATAATAAGTAAAGTTTAATGCACCAAAATGAATGAAATTATCATCATCATCTTTCCCTTTAGCCTAAAATATTAAAATAATAATGATTCTTTAAAAAAATGAAAGGACAAAAGTAACTTAAGGTCTATTCTTAAATGGAATATCAGTACAAACACAAACTTAAACAACATATAATTACGAAAAGCGATACTCTGTAAAATTAAATGACCAACATATCCTTGGCTAGAACAAAGAAACAAACACAAAAAGAGGAATGGATAACTCCACTCACACAGACAAACACCAAAGACAATGGGTAAGAGCCAAAGTTTAGTCAGGAAGATATAATCCAAATTTCCTCAATATGTTAACTAATAATTGTAGAGATACGTGTGATTAAGAGCTCAAGATAGAGACAACTGGCGAAAACTAACCGAGGCCCTTTGCGTCAATGGGCGTAGGAGGAGATGATGATGACGATGATGATGATGATGATGATATATATATATATATATATATATATATAT
The DNA here is from genome assembly GCF_036898095.1 of Palaemon carinicauda. Taxonomy (NCBI): domain Eukaryota; kingdom Metazoa; phylum Arthropoda; class Malacostraca; order Decapoda; family Palaemonidae; genus Palaemon; species Palaemon carinicauda. The sequence goes on from NC_090751.1 coordinate 8,234,902, forward strand.
ATATATATATATATGTATATATATATATATATATATATATATATATATATATATATATATATATCATCATTATCATCCGTTACTAGTCTACTGCAGAGCAAAGTCCTCAGACACGTCCTTCCACTTGCGTCTGTTTATGGTCTTCATGTGCCAGTCCACACAAGCAAACTTTCTTGGTTCGTCAATACATCGTCTTCTCTTTCTTTCCCTGCTTCTTTTACAATCTCTAGGGACTCATTCTGTTACTCTTAATGTAAATCTATTGTCTGTCATTCTCAGTATATGTCCTACCCCTGTCCAATAATTTTCTTACAGTGATGTGTGTGTGCATATATATATATATATATATATATATATATATATATATATATATATATATGATAGAGAGAGAGAGAGAGAGAGAGAGAGAGAGAGAGAGAGAGGAGAGAGAGAGAGAGAGAGAGAGAGAGAGAGAGAGAGAGAGAGAGGATTTAATCTCCGTACGTGTTTGCACAAGAGATTTCAATCCCTTTTAGTGTAAATCGTGATGAAAACAAAATTCAAAAGGAGGGTTCAAGCTCTCTCTCCCCACAGGGGATTAAAGTGCCTTACCATTCAAAAGAAACTAACCCTTAAATGCCATGTGAAAAGGAAGCTCTGACCTCTAAACTTTGGAGTTTACTTAAGAGAGGCTTTTAACAATATACAGTATATAATAATATTCAATTATGTAACTAATTAATCTAACTAGAGGCGATCTCAGAAGAGCGCAGATCTCCGCCACGGCAGCTTATTTCTCGATCTTTTGCTCAGCTGTGGTCTTAACCTTTGACATCGACTTCCCAAAATTTAATCATTTCCAGCTTTTTACATAACCGAAAATCCCTGCAAGTTTCATTACTCTACGATTAAAATTGTTGCCAGGAAGCTGTTCACAAACATAGACACACACACACGCACACATAAACAGGGGGTAAAACATATCAGCCTTCCAACTTCCTTGGCGGAGGTAAAAAACCGCAACATAATCTATATCCTAAATGAAGCAATAACAAAAGGCTTCAGATTTTCCGCAATTTGCGGCTCTAAAAAGTAATGAATAAATAAAGCGAATAAAGATAAGCGCTGAAATCCATCATATAGGAAATAAAAATGACATAAATGCTTTCAAAACTTGAGACAGAAATACCCTAGATCCCGTACCAATAGAGCGTAAATGCATATAATACGAAATTACTTCCTAACTAACCTTTCATTTCTTTATAAAGAAAAGGAAAAACATTAATAAAATTTCTACTGCCATATACATTAACAATACCTAACATACTTAAATAATACAGGTAAACATTTTCATTTGCCAACTTTCCAAATAAGAAATAAAACTCAAAGTAAATATCAAAAGTCATTATTATTATTATTATTATTATTATTATTTCCTACGCTACAACCCAAATTGGAGAAGCAGTATGCTATAAGTATAAGGGCTTCAACAGGGAAAATAGCCCAATGACGAAAGGAAATAAGGAAATACATAAACTTAAAGAGAAGTAATTAACAATCAAAATAAAATATTTTAAGAACAGTAACACCATATAAATAAATATTTCATATATAAACTATAAGAACTTAAAAAAAAACTGAGGAAGAGAACTAAGAGAGTATAGTGTGTCAGAGTGCACCCTTAGGCAAGAGAACTGTACCCCATGACAGTGGAAGACCATGGTACAGGTATGTATTTTAATGTTGTTACTGTTCTTAAAATATTTTATTTATCCTTGTTTCCTTTCCTCACTGGGCTATTTTCCCTATTGGGGCCCCTGGGCTTATAGCATCCTGCCTTTCCAACTAGGGTTGTAGCTTAGCAAGTAATAATAATAATAATAATAATAATAATAATAATAATAATAATGACATGGCTTCCTCAAGTTCCTTTTATTAAGCACATATTGCCATGTGGACATCATTATTTTTCTACAAACCCGATAGGAAATAAACACACTGTATCCTATGTCCAACTGTCAAACATGTTGGATATTAGGTATCGAGAATTCCAGCGTCCAAAATTCCAGAAACGCAATCGGAATTAGAGATGCATAACTCGAAAAGGCTATTTGTCTTTCCAAATTCCTCTTTTATTTGAGAGAGAGAGAGAGAGAGAGAGAGAGAGAGAGAGAGAGAGAGAGAGATAAAATAAAAGATTAAGCCCCTCAACATTCTCTCTCTCTCTCTCTCTCTCTCTCTCGAGAGAGAGAGAGAGAGAGAGAGAGAGAGAGAGAAATAAAAGATTAAGCCCCTCCACATTCTCTCTCTCTCTCTCTCTCTCTCTCTCTCTCTCTCTCTCTCTGCCGGCAGATGAATGCGAGATAGGACTGTGATTTGCAATGTACATTATTTCATAAAAGAACAGCCGGGGTTTTATTTAGATAGGGGATCAAGCAGTTACATTAAATTTGTAATGGATTAAAAATTTAATATATATATATATATATATATATGCAAGGGCACACACTTAATATATAATTGCGAGTGTCGACCTTATACTTACAGGTTATAAAAATCAAGTAATCTTGCTTTGCGTCCTAGCTAAAATAGCTCAACACGGGCTGGATACAATAAAACCCATTCCATCAACATTACCAGCATGTTATGAATCTGTTAAAGGTATTCGGTTATACCAGCCTATCTTGAGGAAGAAAATAAAATGAGACTTATAAAAATCGTTTTTACATCTGCCATTTACTCCAGAAACAGAAGAGCTTTCTCTATCTATGTAGGATTTTCAGCGTTATCTACGATAAATATGGAACCCAGAATCCTGATCTTAATTCCAGATCTTAATTTCAAATCTTGGGAATGGTCGGTGTCCCTTATAATAGGGTTACTAAACTTGTTAAAGCGACGTAATCAGAGAGAATGGGAAAAGGATGGGCTGTAGCTCAAATACTTTATTTTGTCCCAAAAATATAAAAAATACAAAAGAATATCTTATTTTAATTGGACTAATTTTCGATGGTAAGCAATATAAACTTAATTATAACTTGAGATATATATATATATATATATATATATATAATATTGGGAGTTAAATGGCAGGACAAGATTAGAAATGAAACTATTAGAGAGATTACACGAGTGCCATATGTAGATGAGATCATGGTGAGGGGTATTTGGAGATGGTTTGGGCATGCTTTTCGCACTCCCAGAGAGAGATTAGTTCACCAAATTTTAAAATGGGCTCCACAAGGCACTAGAAGAGTTGGAAGACCCAGGCCTACATGGCTGAGGACGATGAAGGGTGAAGTAAGAAATGATAAGAGTAGAAGTATTTATTTAAAAGCTCATGAAAGAGATGACTGGCAAAATCTAATCGAGGCCCTTTGCGTCAATATGCGTAGGAGGAGATGATGATGATGATGATGATGATGATATATATATATATATATATATATATATATACATACATACATACATACACTAGTGTACGTGACCCGTCAAAAATGATGGCAAATTATTCAAATATGCACACATCTGCACACGCAAACCCCTTTCATCAGGGTATGAATAATCCTTCTCCCCTAACCGAAAGGATGAGGAGAGCCAGGCGGGACCGGAAAGAAACATATATATCTATATAATACTGTATAACCGGACAATTACTCTTTATTATATACGGAAGATATATATAATTCTTTTCTCTCTCATAGTCATTCCTTTTTTGGCGTCATGGATACATTACACATAGCAAATAAACATTACATACCAATCTGCAAGGCAAAACAATTTTTGTCAAGTACAAAAACATTTCATTGCTAACATGTGTGTGTGTGTGTGTGTGTGTGTGTGTGTGTGTGTAAGTTTGTGTTTGTGTGTGTTAAACTCCGACAATAGCTCTTGCATGACCTTTCAGACATTCTCAGGATAAATATTTCCTTCATGCAAGTAATTGCCGGCAATTCGTTCTAAATACAGCAAGACGCCAAGAATAAAACAAAATTCTCTCTCTCTTCCCCTCTGGGTCTCTGACCCGTCCAAAACTAATAATAATAATAATAATAATAATAATAACAACAACAACAACAACAACAACAACAACAACAACACATAAGAGATAATACATACCAACAAATCTAAAAGAAAGAAAAGAGAAATTGCAAACAGAAAATCTTTGGCCGTATTCCCGAGACAACACCAAAGCACTAACAATATATTCTAACAAAGACCTTAAGGTCCCATTCCTCGGAGTTGCTTTGTCCTTGCGCCCATGCATTCTACTTATCGGGGTTTTACAGTTACAATGTCATTACAAAATGTAGCTTGCTTTTATCTTCCAGTACGTTTCTTATATGATCCAAATATGAATAATGGCAACTGAAGAATTAAGTTAATCTCATCTCGACTTGTCGGTGGTTTTTTTTTTCTTTCTTTTTTTTTTTAAATAATTCTTTACAGCGGGTATCAGAATATGTAGCTTATTCTACCTGTACATTTCTCATATAATCCAAGTATGAATAATTCCATCTGAAGAATTAGATTTATCTCATCTCAAATTTGTCGGTGTGTTTCTTTTCTTTATCTAAACTAATTCTTTACAACGGGTATTAGAATATGTAGCTTAGTGTTATCCTTCTCGTACATTTCTCATAATATCCATATACGAATAATTCCGTCTGAAAAATTAGCTTTATCTCATCCCACCTTGTTTGTGTGTGTGTGTGTGTTTTTTTTTATGAATTGTTTACAACGGATATTAGAATACGTAAATTTTTCATATAATTCAAATATGAAAAATTCAATCTGAAGAATTAGCTTTACCTCATCCCAACTTCTCGGTGTTTTTTTTATATTCAAACTAATTCTTTACAACGGGTATTAGAATATGTAGCTCACTCCCCTTCTTCTTGTACATTTCTCATATGATCCAAATATGAAAAATTCAATCTGAAGAATTAGCTTTATCTCATCCCCACTTCTCGGTGCTTTTTTTTATATTTAAACTAATTCTTTACAACGGGTATTAGAATATGTAACTCATCTTCTTGTCCATTTCTCATATAATCCAAATATGAATAATTCTATCTGGAGAATTAGCTCATCTCACCCCAACTTGTTAGTTTTTTCAATTTTTTTAAAAACAAATTATTTACAACGGGTCTTAGAATATGTAGCATACTCTCCTTCTTGTACATTTCTCGTATAATTCAAATATGTACAATTTACAATTCAAGAACTAGATCTATTTCATCCCAACTTATCCTTTCTTTTATATTTAAACGAATTGTTCCAGAGACCAGAGAAAACCTCATCAAAGGTACGCTAATTCACCTATTTTAAATAAATTGAAGATAAATCAAGCGCTATGAAATCCTTGCTAATCGTATTTGATATAGTCTAAAGCGAACATATCATTTAAATCAATTCCTCCAGTAAGTGAAGCCATCTCAAGCTAGGTATTAATCGTTTGGTACTTTAATCTATTAAACTTTTCAAATCATCTTTACATTAACCTTAGAAAATGTTAAAAGTTCTTCCTTACAGCACACACCTAGAGAAAAAAACATTACTTGAATAAAAAGGACCTCTATAAATTGCAATATCATAAAAATAGAAAAACTTGCAAAATACATCTTAACTTCCATACACTTTTTTTTTCCTAAAAAGTATGTGATATATTAACAATCTTCATAAAAAACATACCCCAATGAACAAACAATTCTAAATAGAACGGTTATTCTTTATTATTATGATTATTACTAGCTAAGCTATAACCCTAGTTGGAAAAACAAGATGATATAAAACCAAGGGCTCCAACAGGAAAAAAATAGCCCAGTGAGGAAACAATATAAGGAAATAAATAAAATCTGAGAAATAATGAACAATTAAAATGAAATATTTTAAAAACAGTAACAGCATCAAAACAGATACGCCTTAAATAAAATAGTCAATGGAAACATTTTGAAGACAGTTTAGGTGAAATATATTTTACCCACTGACTCTAACAAAAAAGACGAGTGACTGGAAGATTTCTATTACCCCGGTGTCATTATGAGAAAATATTAACACCGATAAAAATATTTATTAAAAGCCTACATACAATCATTAATTTTTGAAAATTTAATAATATTTTTACAAGCCATAAAAACATATGACAGTGACAATTCATTAGAATCGTCAAAGTTATATTCTTCCCCTTTTTTTATTTTTAACATTTTGCGTCACACCACCAATGTCAGAGACACAGAAAATTAATGAATATTGAAAGTGACTGTGCAAAACTCGAAATAACTCATAAAATGGAAAAAACTAAACCTATAAATGCATCCACTTACCAAAAGAAAAACAGCAAAGGAAAAGCATTCTGTATATTTACTGTAGAAAACTTAAGTCGATTACAAATATATATATATATATATATATATATGTGTGTGTGTGTGTGTGTGTATATATATGTATGTATATATATATATATATATATATATCTGCATATTTAAAGTAGAGAACTTGAATCGATTACAAAAAAAAAAAATCATTCTGGATATTTACAGTAGAAGACCTAAGTCGATTACACACAAAAAAAAAAAAACACGCACACACACAATGAAAATCGTTCAGGATATTCACAACAGAAAACTTAAGTGAAGATTCAAACGATTACATCAGTGCGAACTTCTGAATTCAACCCAACACTTGGTAGCATGCAAAGCTGAACCCATCCGACGAGATTTCGGGCGATGGTCTCCGCCTGCGTTGTGGCCCATGACAAAAGCTACAACTTCAAGGAATGTCACGTCCTACCAAACCAATTAACCGATGGATGCAGAAGTAATTAGATTCGCCCATGCAAAGACTAAAACTTCAAAAGGGCACTTTCCCGTTAAAACCTAATTGAATATCACGAATCTAATTAGCGAACTCCGATAATACGTTAATGCATGTTTGCTAAACGTATAGACAGACGGTTCAGGAAAACATACTTGGAAATCAATTGCAAATTCCATTCCGTCCTCTGCAAATTCTACTCAGGTCTTCTTAGATAAATAACCATGTTTGTACATAATCCCAATTTTGTTAATAATAAACATAATACAAAAACTGCAAATACTGTTATATATATATATATATATATATATATGTGTGTGTGTGTGTGTGTGTGTGTGTGTATGCAGATGTATGTATCTAATATTTCTATTCTATATGCATTTTTTATATTTTATCAATCTCTTCAGCGCCCTTCTCTGAACTGCAGAGTACTCCAAGGGAATGTGTTGTCACCTATATTGTTTATACTCTTCATGGATTTTGTAATGCGTAGAACAGTCAGAGATGGTGGAGAATGATTGGACTAGATTGGTATATATTCTACTCCGACCTTCTTATGTAAATATTCGTGAAGTACATGAACTTAGTTTTTGCATATTTTTTTTTTTTTTTTTTTGCATATTAACATGATACAAAGGTTGCAAATACTGAAAACAAATAACAGATCAGGTTTTGCCTTAATATACGAGATATCAATTGGACTAAATGGCTACTGTATACAGAAGACGATATAATAATATGAGAGAGAGAGAGAGAGAGAGAGAGAGAGAGAGAGAGAGAGAGAGAGAGAGCAAATTCGTAGTGTAAAAAACATTTTCAACAATTCTGGATTGGGTAGATCATTTGACTGATTGATTAATTGGATCACAACTTATTGTAAATTTAAAATGCACTTCAATGGAATTATGGTAACACTTGAATATTAATTGCTTAGGGCATAAAAGCAAATTGATGAATGAAAGTATATAAGACAAAATAAAAAAAAAAAAACATGAGCGTCATATTTTTTGTAATAAAACTTATATGAAATAAGGCCTAATGTAAAACTAAAACCATAAACGATTTTCAAGATAATCTTAATTACATAAAGGTTTAAAGGTCGCTCATGAATGGCAGAGGCAAGGGCCAGTGACATTGCCCTATCAAGCAAAACAATGTCCTAGAGACTGACCATATTACATATGATCAGCGCCTAAGCCCCCTCTCCACCCAAGCTAGGACTAAGGAGGGCCAAAGAATGGCTGCTGATGACTCAGCAGATAGACCTATAGGCTTCCCCAAACCCCACACCCTTAGGTCACAAGGACAGTGAGGTTGCAACGACCAGAGGAATTAACAAGTTTAAGCAGGACTCGAACCCCAGACTGGCGATCACCAGGCAAGGATGCTACCACTAGGCCACCACAGCCACGCTAGCAAACCAAATAAACTGAAAACAGCCAATATGGATAGGTACCTTTTTAGTACGTTTGTCCATCACAAAATGAACTGTTGCATGAATCCGTGCGATTAATAAAATGTTAGTTAACATGTCAACTTTAATAAACAATCATTCTCACCACCATCATTATTCAACAGATAATTGTAACTTTTCTATTATCATTTTGCCCATCACAGAATAAAGCGATGCTCAAATCTCGTGATTTGTAAAATGTTAAATATGTCAACTTTTAATTAAAAATCTTTCTCACCGTTATCATTATTCACTAAAAAATTTTAACTTTTTTATTATCATTTATCATATAATGAATTATAGTATTTTGCTTCTTTGTCTGTAAGGCAATCCCCTGATTAAAAATAAAATATTAAACTAAATCATCACCACTTGATATTTTGATTAAACTGTCACTTACAAAATTAAATATCTTATGAGTCGTGTAATTATTGCTACTAGTTATTGATATCAAATAAGTAAATATCATAATTGAAATAAATTCATAAAACTTCCAAGTTTAGTATATTATTGGATTATATCATATTATATTAACATGTTTTCATAATTTTAATAATATTTTTTTATTAATTTTAATAATAACGATAATTTTAATGATTCTAATAATAATAATAGTAATAATTTTAATAATACTCAATTTATTAATTATAATGATTAATCATTTTAATAATTTATTATTAATGATAAATAATAGTTTTAATAATTTATTAATAATAATTTAAACAATCTAAATAGTAATGATAATTTTAATACTTTTAATAACAATCCTTGGAAGTTTGACATTTAAGTAGGAGGAGAAAAAAAAAGGACTGATTATCTAAGGGAAGAGAGCCAAGCAAAAAAATCTTAGTACGGTCAGAGGTTTGGGGACAAAGGCAGTACCCCCTAAGGGCCTTGACACTAGGGTCATAAACTTTAACTTTGAAAATAAAGACAGACTTTCCTTGGTCGCGGAATTTCTTCCGCAAATAACCTGAAAAAAGGCTACAAAAATAAACTTTATATAATAACAATAACATAACCTCCGTAATGGAACACAAAATTTCCAGACAACACCACAATTATATAATCTTAGAAATTCAAGAGATAAAATTTCCACAGTAGAAAAAAATCTAAAGGATAAAGTTTTTATAAAATGCAAAATAACTGCGAATGATAATATAAAATTATTATTAATATATACTTGGAAAAGACTAAAAGCCATCAACTCGCTCTATAAATTTAGTGAATAGAAAGCACAAAAGAAAAGAGAAAGTAAACTAAGAGACAGGAAAGAATATAAGAAAAAATTAAACCAAAGAGAACATAAAGAACATAATAAAAAAGAAAGTAAAACAAACAGAATAGAGAGAACAAAAAATAAACCAAAGAGAACCGAAAGAACATAAGAAAAAAGAAAGTGAACAAAATAATAAAAAACATAAGACAAATAAAAGTAAACCAAAGAGAACAGAAAGAACATTATAAAAAGGAAAGTAAACCAGAGAATGAAAACATAAGAAAAATTAAAGTAAACTAAAGAGAATCGAAAGAACAAATGAAAAAAAATTAAACCAGAGAAAAAAAGGAACATAAAAAAGCAAACCAAATAGATTAAAAAGAGAAAAAGAAAAAAGTAAACCAAATACAACAGAAAGAACAAAAGAAAATAACGTAAACACAAGAGAATAAAAACAAAAGAAAAATAAAAGTAAACCAAAGAGATTCGAAAGAACAAAAGAAACAAAAAGTAATCCAAAGAGATCAGAGACCATAAGAAAGCAAAAAGTAAACCAAAGAGAACAGAAAGAACATAAGAGAAAAAATAAACAAAAGAGAATAGAAAGAACAGAAGAAAAAAGAAAGTAAACAAAAAGGAATAGCAAGAACATATGAAAAAAGAAAGTAAACCAAAAGGAATAGCAAGAACATATGAAAAAAGAAAGTAAACCAAAGAGAACAGAACGAACATAAAAAAGAAAGTAAACCAAAAGAACAGAAAGAAAATAAGAAAAAGTAAACTAAAGAGAACAGAAAGAACATAAGAAAAAACAAAGTAAACTAAAGAGAACAGAAAGAACATAAGAAAAAAAGTAAACCAAAAAGAACAGAAAGAACATAAGAAAAAAAAGTAAGCCAAAGAGAACAGAAAGAACATAAGAGAAAAAGTAAACCAAAGATAAGAGAAAGAACATAAGATAAAAAAATGAAAGTAAAGCAAAGAGAATAAATACACAAAAGAAAAATAAAAGTAAACCAAAGAGATCAGAAAGAACATAAAAAAATAAACCAAAGAGAACAGAAAGAACATAAGAAAAAAAGTAGACCAAAGATAATAGAAAGAACATATAAAAAAAAGAAAATAAACCAAAGAGAATAGAACGAACATATGAAAAAATAAATAAACCAAAGAAAAAAAAAACAATCCTAACATAGTTCACAGGAACCAGCAACAGAAGTATCACTAGCAGCAGAAACACTAGCAACTACCCCAGCTATTTGATGGCGACATTCCCATCCATTCCCACGAAAATGGCCTATCCATTCCCACCATTCGAACATTTGCATTGCTACAAGGCATAAGAACCAACATTAAGCCAGCACAAAATATTAAATTCGCCTACGTATAATTCATGGCACATATAGTACGAAAGCTATCGTAATATGAGGCTTTTTACAATGGGTGGAAAACTGTATCCATTCGGCCACTTTAAATATCAATCTGTTTGAACTAATGAGCCTTTACGTAATGACACAGAGAGAGAGAGAGAGAGAGAGAGAGAGAGAGAGAGAGAGAGAGATCACATTAATTCTAGATCTGGTGACTCAAAATCTCATGGAGCTAACTGTACAAAACTTTCAGTAGTCGACCTCTATATCAAATTATTTTTTTTACAAAGGGGGCAGACATTATATATACATATATATATATATATATATATATATAAAACATCAGCAGTAACTAGTCCACTGCAGCACAAAGGCATCAGACATATCTTTTCCCTCCCGTCTGTTTATATACATAAGAAACTGAATATATTGATATATAAAAACCTAAGAATATATTCACCTATTTAGACACACACACACACACACACACACATATATATATATATATATATAGAGAGAGAGAGAGAGAGAGAGAGAGAGAGAGGGGGGGGTAATATATACAATATATAAAGCATATTTTATAATTGTGACACCCATTGTAAATATGCAATAAATAAAACTCAAAATACAATTTAGGCTTCAATATATCAAATCCTCAAATAAAAAAAATATAGACTATACATCCATAGAATATTCTCTCTCTCTCTCTCTCTCTCTCTCTCTCTCTCTCTCTCTCTCTCTCTCTCTCCTCTCAAATTCCTAAAAGACAATGAGATGCGGTGACATCAGAGTACAATAGGCCTTCTGTTCCCTATATAGGATAAACAAAACCCCTTAATAATGAACGACCTGAGGCCTGCCCTCCACGACCATACCACTCACCCCCAGTAATCAAAAGCAGATGGCTGTTCATTTCCACTGAGAAAAAAAAATACATTACTTCTCTTGCTTGTTTCCTCTCCCAACAGGGCTATTTTTCCCTGTTGGAGCTCTCGGGCTTATAGCATCCTGTTTTTCTAACTAGGGATGTAGCTTAGCCTATAATAATAATAATAATAATAATAATGAATAAACAATCTTTTTGAAGTAGGACTGGGGTTACAGGGAGGCCATTCAGTGTGTGTTTCGAAATAGGTGGAAAAATTACATTATGAAAAAATATCCAGGTTACCGGATCACCATATATGCAAACAAAAAGCATCTCTCCTCCAATTTTTGTTGGCGTAAGCCCCCCTCCCCCCAAAAAAAAAACAAGGGGGGTGAGGAAAATGTCTTACCGAAAAAAATGAAAGCAGAAACTGCCTCTAAACAAGCAAGTTCTAAAATAAAGGATTAGGGGAGATTTCTCAACAAATATTTACCGTTACAAGAAAATTCAGAGACCTAAAATACGACACATGTATTACTCCTCTATAAAAAGGTTTTACACTCGGGCACACTATTCTATCTTATTTCTCTTACTCATTTTTTATTTTGATATAGTTTATATATGAAAGATCTATTTTAATGCTATTATTGTTCTTAAAATATTTCATTTTAATGGTTCATTACTTCTCTTGTGGTTTATTTACTTCCTTAGTTCCTTTCTTCACTAGGCTAATTTCCCTGTTGGATCCCTGGGGCTTATAGCACCCTACTTTTCCAACTAGGATTGTAGCTTAGCTAATAATAATAATAATAATAATAATAATAATAATAATAATAATAATAATAATTTCATCGCAGATGCACCTTAACATACTGGAAATGACACTTTCCTGAAATTTTCATACAACAAGGTTATCTTGTTCAAAATGCCAGTGCCATATCAAAATAAGTAACTCACCCGAATAAATATATCAGGAATTAAAACACTTACGTGTATATACATAAATTATATACATACATGCTTATATATACATATATATATATATATATATATATATATATATATATATATATATATATATATATATATATGCATACAGTATATATATATTTATATATAATACATATATATAATATATATAGATATATACTGTATAAATATGTAAATATATATATACATATATATATATATATATATATATATATATATATGATATATACTGTATAAATATGTAAATTATATATATATATATATATATATATATATTATATACATATATATATATACAGGTATATATATATACATATATAAAACTATACTGAAAATATATTTCATGCGCTCAATCTATTTGCACAAAACGATTTCTATAGTTAAACTGCAAATCAAGTGTCAAACTTGACCTATAAAAATAAACATAACTCTCTCTCTCTCTCTCTCTCTCTCTCTCTCTCTCTCTCTCTCTCTCTCGTGCGATTTTATGGCCAGCCCAGCCTACATCAAATAGCCATTATAGCAAAGGCTATCATATGATACACATCAATGTTCGTCCTTTATTATCATTATTATATTATAACTTTTAGGGTCATGATGCATTGAAATTAGTTTTTGCGTACAGTATGTCGAAATGGAATCCCGCAGCTTATTAATATCAGATAAAAATCTAAACACATACAAAAGAATATTAGAATAAATCGAAACTACAATGGATGCGTACTAATTTTAATCACGAAAACGTTTGATCACGTAAGCAGGATAATATAAACAAGAGGTCCAACAGGGAAAACGGCCCAATGAGGAAAGGAAATAAGGAAACAGAAAGAGAACTCTAACCCAAAACAGTTGACCCTATGCCATAATATTTGATAATATCAACCTTTGTAAGTAATTCCATACGTTTAAAGAAAGTACGCTTTTATGAATATAACTAAAGCTGGTTCTCATTCATAGCTTAGCTAAAAATTAAATCTACATTCAAACCTAAAGGGGAAGTTATTTCAACATGATATTGTTCAAATACGGGAACAGCTAAACAAACATGGACTCCAAAACATCAAAATTCTAGATACAGAAAAAAGAAACAATGATACTATTAATACAATTCTTTGCATATATACAATATATGTCTAGCACTAAAGACAAGCTTTTAGAAATAAATGATTAGCAAAGTGGAAATTATTGATATAATTTATCATAGAAACTATAGGCTAATCATGAAATTCTTGCGCACAAAAAAATCAAGTTTATTGCAACACCACGTTACATAACATTAGTAAAAACAGCTTTTACTTTTGAAAAAAGTCAAAACTTTTTATTAGTAACACTTGGATACTAATTCAATTCTATTCCATTAAGAAATTACGTCCTGTTTCATTTTATTACACTTTATGATCTTCATTGTTGTCCTGGTTTTATTTCATCAAAAAACTATTAATTGTTTCACCTTTATTACACTCCACATTTTATATTCCATTGTAAAATAGATTATTGCAACACCATGTGGCATAACATCAATAATAACAGAGTTTTTACTTCTAAAAAAAATCAAAACGTTTCATGAGAAATATATGACGTTAAAGAAGTAGTAGTAACACTTGAAAACTACTTAATTCCTATTCCATTAAGAAATTGATTCCTGTTTCATATTTATTACAATTTGTGATCATTGTTTATTACGGTTTTGTTTCATAAAAAATTACTAAATTCATCTTTACTGCACTAGTTTTCATTAAACTTCCATCTTTTCAAGCTTTCTTCGTCTTCAAGTTCTACCTCTCCTTGACCACTGCAAAGCAATGAATTCGCCCCTTATTCATATAACGGCCTCTATTCGACACTGTTCTACTAAGATAAGTCATCAAAATTCTACGAGACAAGGAGGGTCATATCGACGCCACAGAACACTTTTATGTATGACCTCCAACTGGACAATTAGGTGTCATCAGTAAATACAGGATTCCCCTTATATACTCCGGCACACCTTATCAATAGCAGATGCAGTGAGAGAAAACGATCCCCTTTATATTGATGTCTCGCCCTCTATATCACCCTTATTTGTCAACGCCATTCTTCTGTAAATTTCATTTAAATATTTCCCAGCTTTCTTCGTCTTCAAGTACTGCCTCTTCTTGACCACTGGCAAGCAATGAATTTGACCTTAGTTCAACGATCAAATAAAGGGTTGTTTTACGGTGTATAATTAAAATTCTACGTAATATCAAATCGACAATTCGGTGACATCAGTAAAATAAGGATTCCTAATGACACTTCAACACTTAATAATAACAGATACATTGAGGGAAAACAAACCCCTTTATATGGATGTCTCGCCCTCTACATTACCCATATTTATCAATGTCATTCTTAAGTTTAGTTGACATTAGTGACGTAATGTTACAAATTACGGTCTTCATCGCTGAAACCTTTACAAGATAAACCAAATAGTTTCTCCCTACCAGGCCTTTCAAAACAGACAATAAAGCAGGGGGCTAAATATGCGTAAAACCATACACATACCATACAAACTTTAAACAATATTGGTTGGTTTATACATTTTGATAATTGTTATTAGTATTATTATTACTTGCTAAGCTTCAACCCAAGAGAGAAAAGCATGATGCTATAAGCCCAGTGAGGAAAGGAAACAAGGAAAAATAAAATATTTCAAGAACAGTAACCAAATTAAATATTTCCTATATAAACTATAAAGACAATTGAATCGCTAACAAATTGCAGTATCTATTACTTATAAGTCTATTATCTACAAGTCTCCAATAACATAATAAACAACAAATAATATTAATGACAAATAAATCTATCATCATTTCTAATAATGGCACAGAAATAGACTTGATTCGCCAATTAACTTTCCTCACTCCGTGACTATTCAACCCTTCTCATCTCACGTAGCTAAAGAATAAAGGAGGAGGTAAAAATTAGGGGAATAATGGCAAGACTGAACCAAGTCTTGAAATCTCCTGCAATTAAACCTCCAATTTCAAAGGCATCCATCACCAGAGAAGTCAAACCATACATGAAAACCAGTTTCCTTCCTCAATCTCTTTTTTTAGAGACCTTTCTTTCTCCAATCAATTTCCTCTCTTT
>NC_090751.1:8268207-8278207 GCF_036898095.1 Palaemon carinicauda
TATATATATATATATATATATATATATATATGTATATATACATACACACATATATATATATATATATATATATATATATATATATATATATATATATATATATATATATATATATATATATAAACATTTCTTAAAACCCTTGTACCTCAGCATACCAAAGCACCGTATTAGGTAACTAATCTTCCATGAAAAGCTTTTAGAGAAATGGAGTGGGAAATAGCTCCATTTTAGCAATCCATGCCAAACAGGACCTATGAACATGAAGGATAACACAATGGAGCCATATCCAATAATGATGATGAACGAACACACACATAGATATATATATATATATATATATATATATATATATATATATATATATATATATATATATATATTTGGGCTCAAGCCATGTCGTCCTGATGGAAGTTCCTATAGGGTAGCTTCCTAGGGTATATTACAACTACGGCGATATTCCCAGAGAATTTACCTTAAGGTACCAGAATTCTAACTCCTGGAGCGAGTATCCCTCGTGAAAGGGATATCGCGACATATCAGAGGACGTATTCTTGACACGCCACATGGCAATCTGCATCCTGGACAGAGATTTCGTCTCGTAGGAGGCGATTAGCAAGAAACGAATTCGGGAAAGAAAAAGGGGAGCCGCTCCCAAGGCTTCCCTATCCTCCGATTCGTATGCGTGCCTGGCGCCAATCCTGGCGCCATCTGTATTCCTTTTTGCGTAGCTTAACAACTCGGTGTTTTTTCCTGTGTTTCTCGCAAATCTTGGATTTATTCTACTTTTCATGGCTTCTCGGCAAGCCTTGCCCCTCCCTGGAGGAGTGTAAACCCTTGTCACTGGCCCTGCCTATGGACCACAAAGACTGGAAGGATGTCCATCTGACGTTCTCAGTGGGAAAGTTGGAGGCTGATATTGCCGGACGGCAATTTGGCGAGGACCTCCCCAAGCTGTCCGACTTTCTTTTACGAAGAGAGTTCGAGACAAAAGAAAGACTGGCTGCCTCAATGTCTCATCAGACTACTCTTGAGACGATGTGGCAAGTGACCCCAAGGTCCATGAAATGTTCATGGTGATGGCTAAGACTCACCTAGCCACAGTGACGAAGGACCTTTATGGCTTCGTCAAGGCAAGGAGAGCTTGTAGGGAGTTTGTGTTCACCGGGGCTACGGTGAGGACGAGCCAAGGAAGTTAATCTCCTCCAACATTTGGGGAAAAGACCTTTTCCCTACCGATGTAGTCAAAGAAGTTGTTGATAAGGCCGCCGTGGAGAATAGAAACCTTCTCCAGAAGTGGGGCCTGGCTATCAAAAGAAAGTCTTCCCCGGATGAGGGTCCTCAACCAAAGAGGAAGAATATGAGGACTAGGCTACCGTCTCGGCCAGCCAAGCCCTCTAGACAGCAACAGGAACTGCAATTGCCATTGCCTCCAGTGCCCCAGATGGTGGCACAAACCCCGACCACTTTTCAGTGGGTACCCCAGGCTGTGCCAGGTCAGTCCACGGCATTCACCCCAACGTTCGAAGGACAGTCTTCTTCCTTTCGAGCAAAGCCTAGAGGAGCAGCCAGAGGCTCGTCTAGGCGCCCCTCAAGGGGAAGGGGATTCAGAGGTGGTCGTGGTCAGGGAGGCAAGACCTCAGGACGGCAGTCCAAGTGAAATGATACCGGTAGGAGGGAGACTGATGAAATTTTGGGATCGTTGGACCTTCGATCCCTGGGCCCAAAGCCTTCTCAAGAATGGACTGGGCTGGAGCTGGTACAGCACTCCACCCCCGTGCCTTCGGTTTTTCCAACACTCCACCCCCGTTCTGGAGGAGTACGTTCAAGAACTGTTGGAGAAAAAGGTGATCCGAAAGGTGAAGTCCATCAAATTCCAAGGGAGGCTGTTTTGTGTTCCCAAGAAAGACTCGGAAAAGCTCAGAGTCATTCTGGACTTGTCGCCACTCAACAAGTTCATAGTGAATTGCAAATTCAAAATTCTAACACTGCAACACATAAGGACCTTACTGCCCAAGAGGGCATACTCAGTCTCTATAGACTTGTCAGACGCCTATTGGCACATTCCAATCAGCCGTCGACTCTCCCCCTACCTAGGGTTCAGGCTACAACGGAGACTATACGCCTTCAGAGCCATGCCCTTCGGGCTAAACATAGCCCCAAGGATTTTCACGAAGCTTGCGAGCGCAGCTCTCAAACAATTACGCCTAAAGGGAATTCAGGTAGTAGCCTACCTGGACGACTGGCTGGTGTGGGCAGCATCCGAGACCGAATGCTTGCAAGCTTCCAGTCAGGTGATCCAGTTCCTAGAGTACCTAGGCTTCAAGATCAACAGAAAAAAGTCTCGACTTTCTCCATTCCAAAAGTTCCAGTGGCTGGGAATCCACTGGGACCTTTTGTCACACTGTTTCTCCATCCCGACGAAGAAAAGGAAGGAGATAGCGGGCTCTGTCAAGAGACTTCTAGATTCCGAAAGGATATCAAGACGCGAACAGGAGAGGGTACTAGGCTCTCTCCAGTTTGCTTCGGTGACAGACCCAGTGCTAAGAGCACAGCTAAAGGATGCAACCGGAGTTTGGAGAAGGTATGCATCAAACGCGCGAAGAGATCTGAGAAGACCAGTGCCGCCTCGGCTACGTACTCTTCTCAGGCCTTGGTCCCAAGCCAGACATCTAAAGAAGTCGGTTCTTCTTCAGCCACCTCCCCCGTCGATGACGATTCACTCAGACGCCTCAAAGGAGGGATGGGGAGGTTACTCTCATCGGAAAAAAGTCCAGGGGACTTGGTCCAAGCTATTCAGGACCTTTCACATAAACTTTCTAGAAGCTATGGCAGTGCTCCTTACCTTAAAGAAAGTCTCCCCGCGTCACTCGATCCACATAAGATTGGTGATGGACAGCGAGGTGGTTGTGAGATGCTTGAATCGACAAGGGTCGAGGTCACCACCTCTCAACCAGGTGATGTTGGCCATTTTCCGATTGGCGGAAAAGAAGAAGTGGTACCTGTCGGCAGTTCACCTTCAAGGAGTCCGCAACGTGACAGCGGACGCTCTATCCAGGTTCACACCGATAGAGTCGGAATGGTCCTTAGACGCAGGATCATTCTCCTTCATTCTGAATCAAGTCCCAGAACTGCAGATAGACCTCTTTGTGACGAAAGACAACAAGAAGTTGCCCCTGTACGTGTCCCCGTACGAGGACCCCTTAGCGGAAGCAGTGGACGCGATGTCCCTCGACTGGAACAGATGGTCCAGGATTTATCTGTTCCCCCCTCACAACCTTCTGTTGAGGGTCCTCAACAAACTGAGATCCTTCAAGGGGGTAGCAGCAATAGTGGCCCACAAGTGGCCGAACAGCATGTGGTTCCCCTTGGCGTTGGAACTACAGCTGAAGTTTGTGCCGCTACCACATCCAGTTCTGACCCAGCGAGTCCAGAAGTTGACTGTCTGCGCTTCATTACAGAAAACCCGGACCCTACAGCTCATGATTTTCTCGCCCTTGCGGTGAGAAAGCGTTTCGGGATTTCGAAAGCCAGCATAGACTTCCTAGAGGAATATAAGTGCAAATCGACTAGAAGGCAATATGAGTCATCTTGGAGAAAATGGGTGGCCTTTGTAAAGGCAAAGAATCCGCAGGAGATCTCAACAGACTTCTGCTTATCTTTCTTCATCCACCTCCATGGTCAAGGGTTGGCAGCTAACACGATTTCAGTGTGTAAATCTGCTTTGATGAGACCCATTTTATTTGCCTTCCAGATCGACCTAGGTAACGAGATCTTTAATAAAGTTCCGAAAGCCTGTGCTAGGCTCAGACCTTCAGCACCTCCAAAGCCCATCTCATGGTCTTTAGACAAAGTTCTTCATTTCGCCTCCCTGTTGAGCAATGAAGAATGTGCGTTAAAGGATTTGACACAAAAAGTTATTTTCCTATTTGCACTCGCGTCCGGGGCCAGGGTTAGTGAGATCGTAGCCCTCTCGAGAGAGGCAGGTCGTGTTCAGTTCCTGGATGGGGGGGAAATGAACCTGTTTCGGGATCCTACGTTTCTCGCCAAGAATGAGTTACCCACCAACAGGTGGGGTCCCTGGAGAATCTGCCCTCTGAAAGAAGATGCATCTCTATGTCCAGTAGAATGCCTAAAGGTCTATCTTCGTAGAACTTCAGACTTCAAGGGTGGTCAACTATTCAGGGGAGAAACATCAGGCTCAAATTTATCTCTGAATCAACTCAGAGTGAAAATCCCATATTTTATTCGCAGAGCGGATCCTGACAGTACACCCACAGGTCACGATCCGAGGAAAGTTGCCTCATCCCTAAATTTCTTTAATTGTATGGATTTTGAACATCTCCGTTCATACACGGGCTGGAAGTCTTCCAGAGTGTTCTTTCGCCACTATGCGAAGCAAGTAGAGGAACTAAAGAGATCTGTGGTAGCAGTGGGTCGTGTAGTTAACCCTACTGTTTAACTCTGCGAGGAACAGTGGTCTTAATTGGGACTATTAAGTCCAGGGTGAGTGTGTAGGTACATACTGTACTACAAACTAAATGAGGGCACCGAGTGCCCACATAGACTGTTCCTTTTTCAAAGGTGAACCTAGCATAAGTACAGACATGTGTGCCAAGCGTTTCTAACGCTAATGTGATTGATTTGTAATACAGACTTTTATGACTTGATACCTCGGTATCTTAAAAAAAAAAAAAAAAAAAAAAAAAAAGTGGCATTTAATGTTTTTTCTTTCAGATAGACAAGTTCTGTTTACTATCATACTTATGCTTAAAGTTTTGGGTTATCCTCTTTTTATATATATATATATATATATATATATATATATATATATATATATAATTGTTGTTAACCTGTCTATTTATTGTCTGTCAATAAACTTGTTCTTGAGAACCTTGCGTCTCTTTCACCTGTGTCAATTTATTGGTATAATTGAGCATTTATTCTATGTACCTTATCTGGGATAATTCTAATAGAATTGTTCTGTTATGCAAGCTATGTTGCATTGGTTTATGTAGTACCCTAATGGGAGGACTCCGTCCCATAAAGGGACGAGGGCGGTTTTATTAGTTTCTTCCTATGCGGATATAAACCTTTGTCCAATACAAGTATTGTGCGGATTACTGGTCAATATATATTGACGCAGTGGTTCTTTACAAACTATGCTTTACTTAATATAGGGCGAGACCACTATATTAGCTTGCCTGGTATTCATACATAGGTATATGTACTCTTCGAGACTTTTTCCAGAGTCTAGTAGGACTCTTCCCTGTAGGGGGCAGGAAGCTCTAACATAGTTTATAGTTAGTTGAAAAGATGTATAACGGTAACATCTTAGGTCTCTAGGTCTAGTCGACCGGGGAAAAATTACCTCCGGGGAGTACGGCACGTTCTGAGAATCCACAGATACAGTAATGCTCTGGTACACTTCCATCAGGACGACATGGCTTGAGCCCAAAATACGGATTTTGAGCGAAGCGAAAAATCTATTTTTGGGTGAGATGGCCATGTCGTCCTGATGGACCCGCCCTTGCCTTTCTAAGAAAGGGCCGTAGGACCCCTCCCTACATACAGTATCTGTAGCACCTCGTGTACGCTACAAGGAATACAGATGGCGCCAGGATTGGCGCCAGGCACGCATACGAATCGGAGGATAGGGAAGCCTTGGGAGCGGCTCCCCTTTTTCTTTCCCGAATTCGTTTCTTGCCAATCGCCTCCTACGGGACGAAATCTCTGTCCAGGATGCAGATTGCCATGTGGCGTGTCAAGAATACGTCCTCTGATATGTCGCGATATCCCTTTCACGAGGGATACTCGCTCCAGGAGTTAGAATTCTGGTACCTTAAGGTAAATTCTCTGGGAATATCGTCGTAGTTGTAATATACCCTAGGAAGCTACCCTATAGGAACTTCCATCAGGACGACATGGCCATCTCACCCAAAAATAGAGTTTTCGCTTCGCTCAAAATCCGTTATATATATATATATGTATATATATATATATATATATGTATATTTATATATATATATATATATATATAAATATGTATATATATATATATATATATATATATAGTAAAATAAGAAGTAAACTTTTCTTTCAAACACGTTTGACTGTAAGCAGAAATATGAAAAACTTAATTTGACTCGACTGTATATAGGGGTGAGTGTGCAATGTTATATTTAGAATAATAATTGGACTGTAGGCTTAATACACACCCTAATCATTAGAGACAAGACTCGAAGGACAAATAAAAAGAGAATGATTATATTTGAACGGTCGGCACACAATAGACGTAATTCCATTCTAATTAATTAACTCTCTGCCCTCGTTTCAAAGTCCTGTTCCTTTAGCTAAAAATGGCGCACATGACCACATACAATTCTTTATTTAGTAGCTACGGTAATATTGTGGACTCGACAAGTTTACCTAACTAAAGCAAATTATATTATTTCAGTACTTACTTAGGACTGTGACTTGAAATATAAATACAAGAAATATTGAGAAAGAACTTGAAACAGTAGGTTATGTACAAATGTTTAAGAATCAATGCAATATCGTACCGTTTTTTTTTTTAGTTTAGAAATTGTACGTATAAATGTTTAGGAACCGATAAAAAAAATTCTACCTTTTTACGTTAGAAAAAAAGAGAAAAAAAAACAGGCAGTTGAAATATAAAACTCAGAGAAATAAATATTGATAATTGTATAATAAACATCCGTAATTCATACCGACAGCAATTGTTCTCTTGATCATAATCAGCAAAATTTTCTACCCTATAATATTAATATGATGGTTCTGTGTAATATTACTCTAATTACCTAATCAGCCAAATTCTGTACCCTATCATATTAACATGGTGGTCCGACTGTCAAATATTACTGAAAGTGTCACAAATACTATTCTAATTTGGCTATGTTCATGGTAGATCACCCAAACTCTATAATATGGTTTATTCGTATTACAACTGATTCATTACACTCTAGAATACGGTTTATTCGTATTTCAACTGATTTTTTATAAGTTCTTTAAATAATAAAAACAATATGGGAGACTTAGCGCGAATAAAAAATTACAGGTAGAAAAACATCAAAACTTTAATAATAATAATAATAATAATAATAATAATAATAATAATAATAATAATAATAATAATAACAATAATAATAATGATGATAATAATAATAATAATAATAATAATAATAATAATAATAATAATAATAATAATAACAGTTATTATTATTATTATTACTATTATTATTATTATTATTATTATTATTATTATTATTATTATTATTATCATTATTATAATAATCTATAAATAAAAAAGGCACAAATCCAATAATAGTGAAACAATAATCATACAAACAATTGTAACAAATACCTTTTTACCAGCAATTATAATAATGATAATAATAATAATAATAATAATAATAATAATAATAATACCAATAATGATAATAATAATAATAATAATAATAATAATAATAATAATAATAATAATAACAACAACAACAACAACTACAACCGCGACAATAACAATAACAATAACAATAGAAAATAACTTTTACGATATACAAAAGACTCACCAAGCATTCTAATCTTTCCAGAGAGGGGAAAACAATCAACCTATATTGACTTCTCAGAATTAATAACCGGAAACATAGCTACCAACAAGACAAATCAACCCACCCACACTTGACCAGCTGACATTTGACGTGAGAAAGATAAAAACAGCTTCTGGGAAAATATAGAAATACCTTTCTTTCACTTAAAATAAAAATGTATATTGATTTTTGCCTTAACATGACTCAAATTTGCTTTGGATATTAAGTTCTTTTAATTAGTTTAGTAGCCTACTTCTTGGAGAGAGAGAGAGAGAGAGAGAGAGAGAGAGAGAGAGAGAGAAGCTTTCAGCATCAACCGGAAAGCGAAAATTACATGATTAGATATTTGAAACATAAATAACTTATAACTAAAATTATTGGAACCAATAGCTAATTTGAGCATGTAAATGTGAACTAGAGCAATAAGATAGTTGTATAATGCTTTAATTAGGTTTAATTCTGATAAAAGATATATTATCTTCAAAGATTTTCAACCTGTTTTCCTATCAGTTCTCCCAAGTTTTCTAAATATTTAGCCTTCATGAAATCTGGGATATAAAGCTGAATTTCTACCACTTGGCCTGAGTTTTGTTCCTGTTAGCATTGGAAATGTGATCCAGGATGTCAAAAAGAAGCTAAAAACCCATACTGTGAATGTACTTTTATTCGTGGGTACTTTTCGTTGTTTTATAAAAAAAATTTGGGTTCGTAGATTCTTAAATTCGTGGATTTCCGTTTTGGAACTTTTACCTTTTTGGTTATTAGTAGAACCACAATTATGATAGTGTTCATTTGCGATGCATTGCTTTTTATTCATTTATTAAAAATTTTAATAATTAACACTGATTAAGGGATTACTTATCACTACAAATGGTTATAATTAGTAATCCACAATGGTTTAGAAACTGTAGGTCACCAACACTAATCGAATGTGTCCAAGTTCAATACCAAAATCTGACAGTGTATAAACATTTTCGTTGGATTTTTAAATCCGTGGATTCGCCCACCCACGAAGACCACGAAAATTGGTACACCACGAACAAAAATACTTTCACAATATTTCTTTTAGTCCTGGAGGTACACGGAAACCCCCCACCCTAAGATGACCGTCCCATTGGCTTCAGCGTGAAATACACGATAAGGTCAATGGGTTGATGAAGTATAAAATATACAATTAGTTCAGATGAATTAATTTATAAAACAAAGAGCATCAACCCCCAACAGTAGGAAATTGCAAAGGAAAAAATACTTTCGAATACTTTAAAAAGTCAATAAGTGGTTATTAATAACATAATTTCGTAAGTAAACGAAAGTCAAATAAACAACGCATCGTGAATACTATTAAATCTTTAAACTTTATAATAATGTCAACCCCTTCTTTAAATAATCAACGTATATCTATAAAAAAATTCCCTAAATACAAAAGACATAATTTCATTAGTTCTGCTATCCAGTGATAAACTCCACTATAATATCTGTCTTAGTTATTTACTAACTTGGACTTTACCCTCATTTACTGACCTTTCTTTCAGTAATGCAATTCATAAGTGTGACGCAGCCTAAATTATTTATGTTTTTTTTCTTGGAACATTTGCACTGAATATTGGTAAAAAGAAACCAAGTATTTATCATCAGATAACTTATAATACTTCCATTTGACATGTGCTTTCATTTAAAATGTGATAACCAAAGATATTTTTTCGGGTATATAGCAACCCCATTTGCACTTTAAAATCAACTGTCTTTCCCAATACCTTTGTAATCCAACTGTACTTTACATGTAATGTTCTGGATAAAAGTGCCAAGAAATCTTGCTTCAGCAAACACATAAGCAGCCAAGCACTACTATACATTAGAGCATCTTAGAAATGGCCTTGAAGTCTGACACGAAACATGAAATTCTCCAGGGCCCTAAAATGAAAATGGAAATGCTCCAGAACGCTCATATGAGCAGAATTTTCCAGGAACGTTACTTAACTGCTCGTTGTTGTCAAAACCAAACCTTAATTTCCAACTCTGCAAACCATAATTACTCTCGTTGTGGAAAATTCCCACTGCAGATCGTTAAAGGTCATTGAACTGGTTTACTGGTTTGCAAAGGGCCTTTAAAGAAATGGACGACGAAGCAAGCTTAAAAATCTACAAATTGCCATGGAACCTATCTGGAAAGGTTGAAAATAGAATAAAAATAGGATAAAATAAAATAGAATTTCATTTACGTATGGTCACATATTGATGGAAAGTAATGAAGATTCCGAAAGAATCCTGATGGAGGGTTTTAAAAACCCACAAAAAACAATTTGATGAAGAATACCTATACACAAACCCACAAATACACCATGATGGAGAACCCCCAAACCCTAAAAAAAAAAAGTGTTAGAAGATTTGACCAAACC
>NC_090751.1:8296988-8301988 GCF_036898095.1 Palaemon carinicauda
TGCATTTTGGTAGCGAAGGGAGTGGTTAGTTGCCGGTGGGCGCTCGAGTTGACAAGTCCATCACCTGAAAGGGTAGTTGTGTATAGTGTACTTACGAACGAACCTTTTGTAATAAATGAAGAAAACCCACATTCCGACGTCTCATCATCCGTCTACATGGGTCATATCTATTTGAAATCAATGAGGACTTAGTGAAATAAGGCTTTCTTAAAATGGTGAAAATGCGTACTTTTGCTATTGATCTTACAAAACTTAACTAAATCATCTTACAAAATTTAAAATAAAAAGTATATATAAATTGATAACTAAATATCTGATAAATTTTGCTACCGATCTTTCAAAATTTAACTAAATTATCTCATAAAATTTAAAATAAAAAGTATATATAAATTGATAACTAATTATCTGATAAATTTTTCTACCGATCTTTCAAGACTTAACTAAATCATCTCATAAAATAAATAAAAATAAAAATTTATCTGATAAATTTAGCTACCGATCTCTCATAACTTAACTGAATCACCTAATGAAATAAATTAAAATAATAAAATATATATAAATTGATAAGTAAAAATCTGATAAAATAACAGTCGATTTACTCATGTGGGTTATGCCTAGACTGAAGAAGGATAATGGGCTAGTATCCTTCATCCCAAAATGATGATTATTATTATTATATTATTATTATTATTATTATTATTATTATTATTATTATTATTATTATTATTATTATTATTAGCCAAGCTACAACCCCAGTTGAAAAAGCAAGATGCTATAAGCCCAAGGGCTCCAGTGGGGATAATAGCCCAGTGAGGAAAGGAAATAAGGAAAGTACGAGGGGTGGAGAAAGCGCATACGTAAGGAAAAATGAACACATCCTAAGTAAATACAATACGAAATCTATCACCAATTATTTTAAATATTCAAAGACAAAGTAGAGCGATTTTTTAATTTATTCATACGTGACTTAATAAATAATATTAAATCAAAATTAGACTTGATAGCGTCACTGTTATGCCGAAATTATTTGGTGCAAACTATAAGTAGACTAGGATTTAGGGTCGTGGTGGCCTATTGGTAACGTCATTCCCTTGTGATTACCAGATTAGAGTCCCGCTCAAACTCGTTAGTTCCTTTGGTTGCTGCAACCTCACCATCATTGTGAGCTGAGGATGGGGGTTGAGGGGAGCCTAAAGGTCTATCTGCTGAGTCATCTGCAGCCATTGCCCGGCCCTCCTTGTTCCTAGCTTGGGTGGAGAGGGGGCTTGGGCAAAGATCATATGTATATGTGGTTAGCGTCTAGGGCATTCTCCTGCTTGATAGGGCAATATCACTGTCCCTTGCCTCTGCCATTCACGAGCGGCCTTTAAACCTTTAAACTATCGCGTTCTTAAGAATTAATTTTCATTGGGTCAATCTACATACAATTCTCTATTTAATCTTTTCATCCGTTATTTTCATAAAACTTAGAAAATTAAAGAAACAATCAAGAACTTCAATAAAGAGAGAATAAATATTCCGATATAAAAAAAGATTCAAAACAGTAAGATTAAGTAAAATAATAATGGTTCAACAACCCCTTTCACAAACTTTCTTACACCACTCAAATATAATTACATTAGATAGAACTCAGTCAAACTACAATCTAACTTCCAAAAGTAAAAAAATAAAAAAATCAAATTAAAAAAAATCCTGAATCCTTTCCTGATACAAAGCCCCTCCAACAGGATTCTATCTCGATATCTCCGAGCAAAAATTTGTTTGAAATGGAAAAACTAAATTCAATGTGACAGTACTTTTCCGTTTCCAGCTCTTACATCCACACTCCGAACTAATAGCTTTTCGGCTTTAAGACAAATAAAGCGTCGTTCCTCATTTGAGCAAGCAAGCAAAAAAAAAAAGTGCAAGCTAAGGTCTATTCGTCAGTAATGGAACAAATGGAAGAATCACGTTTTATTTGTAAGATTTCTTGGTTTTAAAACAAAATTTCCTTGTTCTCTACTTGCCTTCAAGAGGCAAAAATTTAAAAAATAAGAAATACTCTATTATAGTCCCCAAATTGAGAATGTAAAAAGAAAATGCAGCCATTATAACCAAGTGCTACAGCTAACATAAATTTAAAGGTCTCTCTCTCTCTCTCTCTCTCTCTCTCTCTCTCTCTCTCTCTCTCTCTCTCTCTCTCTACACGAACACAAACACACACACACACACACACACACACACACACACATATATATATATATATATATATATATATATATATATATATCTATATATATATATATACTGTATATATAAATAAATATATATATATATATATATATATATATATATATATATATATATATATATACTGTATATATATATAAATATATATATATATACATATATATATATGCGCCTAGCTTACAATTGAGCGATGACCCCAGAAGCTACACTTAAGATGATACTTAAATGCTTGACCCAGTTTCCAAAACTTGGGTGGGGGGGGGATTTACCTCTAAGCAGAATTTACAAAAATAAAGAAAAAAATTGCATTGCCTTGTCAGTACTGTATGTCTTGAAAAGGTATGAAGTATCAAATATGTATGTATGTACACACACACACACACACACACACACATACACACACACACACACACACACATATATATATATATATATATATATATATATATATATATATATATATATATATATATATATATATATGTGTGTGTGTGTGTGTGTCTGTGTGTTATTGTGTATAGGTGTGTGCGTGTGTGTGTTAGTGTGTGTAGGTGTGTGTGTAGTTGTGTGTGTGTATCTCTCTCTCTCTCTCTCTCTCTCTCTCTCTCTCTCTCTCTCTCTCTCTCTCTCTCTCTCTCTATATATATATATATATATATATATATATATATATATATATATATATATATATATATATACATATATATACATATATATGGAATAAAGCAATATTACATTGACTTCATGTAATTGGCAACTAACAGCAACTGCACAAATAAAAAGAAGCAAAGTAACCGAAAACAAATCATAATTATGCAATCTTTGCATGGAGCAATCGCCTAAGTAAGTGGGTACCGTGGTAATGAGGGGAAGAGCTTAGCTCTACTTTGCAAGGTCCTGGGATCACCGCTGGCTCACCGCCTACCCAAGTGTCAATGAGAACTAGCGACAGCTTTAGTCAAGAAAATGAGCGTGGGGGCTCACAATCTTACTTCAAAAAGACAAGAAAAACAAGAAAATTGCATCCTTTTGACGTTACTCCTACCAGATAGGAATTATAATATATATATATATATATATATATATATATATATATATATATATATATATATATATATATATATATATATATATATATATATATATACAGACGCACATTACCGATTATGTATTTGTTACGAGCGGGTGTATGCGTTACGGGCGTACGCGAATATGTCAATACATTCCAGTAAAAACAACAAAAAATCATCATGTCGAACAATTCATCTGGATCCTCACTGAAATACTAAGCACGAACTCAATCCCAGAAGCATTCAACTTATTTCTGATAAAGAAAATGAACGACTAAAAAGAATAAAATAAAAAAATCCCTTGATTCAGTTGAAAACGTTCTAAAGTTGGATGAGAGAGAGAGAGAGAGAGAGAGAGAGAGAGAGAGAGAGAGAGAGAGAGAGAGAGAGAGAGAGAGAGAGAGAGAGAGAGTCAGTCTGGTGGTGCTGAGTATTGAACCCCGGGGCCTCCTTCAAACTTGGCCGGAGCCGACAGCCCTCCTCTCTTTCTCTTTGCAGACGATCAGCTGAGACCGCGGAGAGAGGGTTTGCCTCTCTTACTCGCAGTTGCCTCACCTCTCTTACTCGCGGTTTTAAAGGGCTGTGGTGATTATGCCCCTCGCCGAATCTCGAGAGTAGTTTTAATAACAACTATACACGGATCTTTCTATCTGTCGTTTCATATCCTTCAGACTGTAGGAGGATTCTAATAACTACAAATTGTTTAGTCTGGACATTGTTTTATCTCCTGACTATCAAAATAACTATCTATCGATTAATGTTCCGTTATTATTCTTAGAGACATAAAGATAACACACACACACACACACATATATATATATATATATATATATATATATATATATATATATATATATATATATATATATATAAATATATATATATATATATATATATATGTATGTATAAATATATATACATACATACTTATATATATGCTGTATATATATATATATATATATATATATATATATATATATATATATATATATATATATATATATATATATATATATATATATATATACATGTGTGTGTATCTATAGATCTATCTATATATATGAATGTATGCAGTATATGTATAGATGAATATTGAAGAACCGTACCGTTGCAACAGGCGATGATTGGACATTCAAAACAGTAGGAGTAGAAGAAAAAAATAAATGAAATAACATACACTTTTCTGTTATTTTTCACAGCCTTCGTAAATGATATGATATAAAATACATTTTGATACTATAAATGTATCAAAATGTATTTTATACTCTCAAGAAGATTTTGATATTCATTAACCCAATATACATCCTTAATAACTTACGCAGGATCCTCAATTACATCTACTTATCTTTCATAAAATTTCAAATAGGCACTAACAAAACCGTGATATATTTATTCCCATTTTTACAAAGAACCAAATTCTAGTAGTCACATAAAACATCAAAAAGAAAGAATCAGTGAAATTATTCAACAAATACAATTCAAACCAATGCATGGAACATCTGTGCACAGGTGATAGAACATCTGTGTTACCTCTTATCTTTCAGGCATAATGTGCAATCACACATTTAAATACCAAGTAAACTGAAAAGACATGTTGCCATTGATTTGTCTAGAAATATATTTGCACACGCGACCATATGATATTATATAAATAAAATTACATGTTTAGAAAACAAGACAAAATAGACTATACTCAATTTT
>NC_090751.1:8306988-8311988 GCF_036898095.1 Palaemon carinicauda
CCAAACACCCTATCCTTAGCTCACAAGGATAAGATTGCAGCGACCAAAGAAACTAACGAGTTTGAGTGGAAATCGAACCCCAGTCTGGCGTTCACCAGTCAGGGACGTTATCACATCGGCCACCACAACCGAAGGTCTAATTCTAGTATTTTGCGAAGCGACATCTCCACCCAAGCTAGGACCAAGGAGGGCCAGGTAATGGCTGCTGATAATTCAGCTGATAGACTTATAGGCTCCCCCCAAACACCTCATCCTTAGCTTACAAGGATAAGACTGCAGCGACCAAAGAAACTAACGATTTTGAGCTGGACTCGAACCCCAATCTGGCGTTCACCAGTCAGGGACGTTATCACATCGGCCACCACAACCGAAGGTCTAATTCTAGTATTTTGCGAAGCGATGGAATACATCATGCCTCCTTTTCCTGCAGCAACCACAACTTCATAAACATATCTCAGCGACATTTTCCGCCGAAGAGGGAAAAGGCAAGCTGTTGGGAACGCACCAAGTGATACATGCATTCATGCATGTGTGCATTCATACATGCATAATATAAGTTTGGGACAAAAATTACATTGATATACGAGCACAGTTGATAAGCTCTCCCCGTACCTCTGGTGAGGGAGAGAGAGAGTAGTCATACCCTGGTGACAGGGAGAGGAGAGTACGTGTGTGGTGCATACCTATATAAACATTTAGCCGTCATTTTTTACTAGAGTACGCGACCAGTCAAACCTACCCCTAGGAATTCCTCTACGTTATCCTCATTCAATCCAAAGGCAGTACAGTAGAGAAACATTCCAGATGACATCTAATAACATTCACAGTTGCAATTCAAATGCGCTGCAGAAAATTGCATTCTTTGCAACAGACAATTCAATACAAATAAAAAATTTAAAGGTATATTATTATTATTATTACTAGCCAAGCTACAACCCTAGTAGGAAAATCAAGATGCTATAAGCCCAAGGGCTCCAATAGGGAAAAATAGCCCAGTGAGGAAAGGAAATTAAGAAATAAATAAATGATAAGAACAAATTAATAATAAATCATTCTAAAAACAGTAACAACGTCAAAACAGTTATGTCATAATTAAACTATTAACAACGTCAAAAAAAGATATGTCATATATAAACTATAAAAAGACTCATGTCAGCCTGGTCAACATTATAAGATAAACAATGCAGCAAAAAAAAAAAAAAAAAAAAAAAAAAATGTCTGTTTTGTGGCAAATAGTCCAAGTCCACCTTCTCGCCTGATTATCCTAAAAGGGATAGAGGTCATCCAGTCAGAGAGAGAGAGAGAGAGAGAGAGAGAGAGAGAGAGAATTGAATATTTTATTCTCTCTCTCTCTCTCTCTCTCTCTCTCTCTCTCTCTCTCTCTCTCTCTCTCTCTCTCTCTCTCTCTCTCTCTCTCTTCAACTTAGTCATTTCGACACACTAACTTCAACATACTGTAAATTCGACAAATTGTCCTTTAGACACTTCATAAGTTCGACAATTTGTCCATTCGACACTGTCCTTCGGGATTGTCCTAATACCGTAAATAAATAAATAAATATATATATTATATATATATAATATAATATATATATATATATATATATATAGAGAGAGAGAGAGAGAGAGAGAGAGAGAGAGAGAGAGAGAGAGAGAGAGAGAGAGAGAGAGAGATTCACTCCTACCAACATGCACCTCATCTCCACACGTTCATTTCCTTCCCTTCATTTCCTCATAGCGTCGGGGTTCTGCCTGGCTTTACGTGTCACGGGGGAATCTGCAGTTTGAGGCTCCGGGAGAATGCGGAAATGGTAATGCATTCTATTCCTAAATAACGCCCATGACCCAGAAAGGCAAAAGCTTTCCCTTGAGAAATAAATTTAGGTCCCGGTTAAGCCCGATGAAGCTCGCTGCCGCATAAACTCTAAATGGGAAACATGTATTAATATATTTACATGGTAGACCAAGCGAATAAGAGTTTCTTCTTCTGCGGAATTAATCCGCTAGGTGGCTCTGTGGTGAAGGGAGACATTAATGCTGGGCTACTGGCTTGACACCCGACTGTCAAAGGCATGTTATTATAATTACCACTAGCTAAGCTACAATCCTAGTTAGAAAAGCAGCAGAATACTATAAGCCCAAGGGCTCCAATAGGGAATAATAGCCCAGTGAGGAAAGCAAATGAGTAGATTAAGAGAATTAGAGATTATTATTATTATTATTATTATAAGCTAAGCTACAACCCTAGTTGGAAAAGCAGGATACTATAAGCCCAAGGGCTCCAATAGGGAGAAATAGCCCAGTGAGGAAAGCATATGAGTAGATTAAGAGAATTAGAGCTTCTTCTTATTATTATTATTATCATAAGCTAAGCTACAACCCTAGTTGGAAAACCAGGATGCTATAAGCCCAGAGGCCCCAACAGGGAAAAAAATAGACCAGTGAGGAACTAAATAGGAAACGTGTTAAAATACTTACTTGGTATACCAACAAAATCAGAGCTGCTTATTATTATTACCATTGTTATTACAAGTTAAGCTATAACCCTAATTAGAAAAGCAGGATATTATAAGCCCAAGGGCTCAAACAGGGAAAAATAGCCCAGTGAGTAAAGCAAAAGAGTAGATTAAGAGAATTAGAGCTTCTTCTCATTATTATTATTATTATTATTATTATTATTATTATAAGCTAAGCTACAACCCTAGTTGGAAAAGCAGGATGCTATAAGCCCAAGGGCTCCAACTGGAAAAAATAGCCCATTAAGGAAAGGAAACAAGGAAATGAATAAACTACAAGAGAAGTATTGAACAATTAAGATATTTTAAGAGCGATAGCAACATTAAAATATCAACTATAATAACTACAGAAAAACAAGAGGAAGTGAAATGAGATAGAATAGTGGGCCTGATTGTACCCTCAAGCAAAAGAACTCTAACTCAAGACAGTGGAAGACGATGGTACAGAGGCTATGGCACTACTCTACATGGGAAACACTATGAGAATATTTACTTGGTAAACCTAGTTAATTAGACCTTTTTTCAGCGTGTTTTATCTAATTAAGAGCTAAAATGATAAGCTTTTAATCATTAATCACTTAAGGCTTTATTCACCTAAAACTAGAATGATAAAATCATATTAGCAAAAGGTTATCAAATTGCAAATTAAGATATTTTTCACTATGATTCATACAACAAAAACTAAGTAAAGTGCTCTTACTCAACAAGACTTATCCAAAGAAGAACCAAAAATCTTTGACACTTTGAATTATCAATCATAAGCTAAAATTAAATATCTTATACATAATGAGTCATTGAGCTAAAAGTTACAAATTAAAAGTTTGTATTCATCATGACATAAAAATACAAAATAAAATCTCATATTAGCCACGACTAATGCAACAAAAACAATGAATAAAAAGTAATGATTACACACAACCCCGACTATCATACGAATATTAATAAATATACATATAAATAAATAATGAATGAATACGGGAGAAAACTCGTTTTGAAAACCATCGTTGTTGTCTAGCCAGAGAGAACTCAGAGCGACGAAAGTTTTTTTTTTTTTTTTTTTTTTTTTTGGGGGGGGGGGAAATTCGATGAGAGAAATAAACTCAATTTCCTCCTCAACTAAATACCAAGGTCATCATCATAAAGATATAACCAACACATCTGCACCCCGATTAGGACTTGGTGATTACAAAAAAAAAAAAAAAAAAAAAAATAATAATAATAATAATAATAATATCATTATCCAGAGTAGACCTTCAATAGCCTTAGCCAGCTTTCAAAATCTTTCGTTGTACGCATAAGAGGGGGTATATGGCGACATCTTTAAGGAAATGATGTTCCATTACGTATGTGGATTGCCTTATACTGAAGAAATCACTTTAAAGAATACCCTGAGATGAACGCCCTCTTATATGAGAGTTAGGAGTGGCTTCAGTAAGTCAAAATACAAATATATGGTCAAAAGAATTTATATATACTGTATGTATATATATACATATTTATCTAATTATATATAATATATAAACACATCTATATCTATCAATCTATCTATCTATTTATCTATCTATACATACATATATATATATATATATATATATATATATATATATATATATATATATCATATATATAATATATATATATATATATATATATATATATATATATATATTTGCTCTTTGGGAATGGTCTCTTTCAATTAAATGCTTAAGGACTTGTGGGATCAATTCCATTCGGACGACATTTCACTTACTCCCTGTATCTTTTATTTTTCTTCTGGGATACAGTATTGAAGGAAAAGACTGAATTTATGACTGATCGCCTCGTAATTCAACTTATTCTGACAGCTGTTTCAGCTAAAAACTAATGGCTTTCTTCAGGGTATTCCTACCAAAAAAAAAAAAAAATCATCCTTATTTACTGGGAGTGCATCCTTACAAACGATAAACAGAAAAGTAAAAACATTGAAAAACAAGAAATATATAAGATTGAAGATATTTTGAACAGAAGAAAAAATATTACTGAATAAATCCGGATCCTCAAAATTCCAGTTGGAGTTTCAAAGACCATACATTAGAAAATATTATTTATGGTCGATAATATTCCACAAAACCAATGCCTTCCTAAGGCTCCAGAGTAAGCTCTGAATGCATGCTATGGAATGTCCTCTTGGTGGAGGAGAGGACATAGTCTGAGGGAACTTGAATATTCAACACAGACTGCTGCATTCTGATGCACACTGCTGCAGCAATCGCCAGCCTCCCAGTCATCCTCTTTGAGAACAACTTTCGTGTCTCTGATAAAGTCATTTGATTGAAGTTTCTTGCCATGTGAATCAACGATATGCTGATGTATGGCCCAATTATTGTGGTGAGCTAGAATTCGCCTCCTGGGGGTTGCTGTCGTGTGGGAAATGTATCGTATATTGAAGGGCATACACTTCCCTTCCAAGCATCTGAATTTGTAAACTACACTGGGCGTAGATTC
>NC_090751.1:8316988-8346988 GCF_036898095.1 Palaemon carinicauda
ATATATATATATATATATATAATATATATATAATATATATATAGATTATATATATATAATATATACATATATATGTATATATATGGTTGTGTATATATATATATATATATATAGAGAGAGAGAGAGAGAGAGAGAGAGAGAGAGAGAGAGAGAGAGAGAGAGAGAGAGAGAGAGAGAGAGAGAGAGCAATATTGTAAAATTATAACCAATCTGATTAATAAGCATCGTTATTCACCAACTGCACAGTAACTAATGTCAGACAATAATCATATTCTGTTTATAATCGTTTCAGAATAAACAAAAAAAGGATTATGATGAAAATAATTAGAATAAACCATTTGTCTATTTAGCAAATAAATCTCACAAACGCAATATGAAAATTAAAACACTTGACTGATTTCATGAGCGTCCTTGTTTATATTACACAATAATTAATACTCCTTCTAATGTAATTAAAATCCTGATCAATTACGATGACGGTTATGTATCTAATCAAAATGAACGCATTACAACCATATATTTAATCAAAATACTAATAGGAATTACAGTAGTATGATTCCTTGCCTATATTAGCTAATTAATTTGACTTAAGTCCTTTAAAGGCGTTTATTTCTTAATACTTTTTTTCATTTCGCGTATGAAATTTGAAAAACGATAGAGATTAAGAAGAAAGTGATTGCAATTACTCTAATCAAATTAAAAAAAAAAAGATAATCAAGAAAGCTAAATGAGTTAACTAACGAAATGAGACACTTTACCAATGTTTAAAGGTCAAAAGCTCGCTCATGAATGGCAGAGGTAAGGAACAGCGACAATGCCATAGAGACTGACCATATATAATCATGATCAGAGTCCAAACCCCCTCTTAACCTTAGCAAAGACCAGGGAGGGCCAGGCAATGGCTGTTGATGACTAAGCAGGAAGACTTATACGCTCTCCATAACCCACAACCTTAGCTCAAGAGGATGGTGAGGTTGCAGACAATAAAAGAATTTATCGAACTTGAGAGGGTCTTGAGCCCCAGTCTAGCAGATTGCGAGGCAAGGACGTTTTCAATGAGTTACCAAAACCTATGTAATCAACCTTGCTCCTGCCAATAATTGGGACAAATTCTAATATAATTTAACTATTCTGAAATATGAAAACCTATATTGATGATGATGTTAACAAATAAAATAAACTTTCATTGGAAAATATTTCCAACAACAATAATAAAAATCCTAAAACTGAAAAAACGGCAGCTATAAAACAGTAAACATTTTTCTCCTAACCTAATTGCAATGGAAGAACCTTCAATGGAGCTCCTGACAGGATTAACAAGCTTATCAAGCGAAGCGGAGCGTCAGGAACTTTCATCTAATCTTCAGAAGAAAAAAAAATAATCCAATTAGTATACCACTTCCGGTTTTTTGGGTTGGTATTAATAGCAGCTCTTCTGGGAGAAGGACACTCCAAAATCAAACCATTGTTTTCTAGTCTTGGGTAGTGCCATAGCCTCTGTACCATGGTCTTTTACTGTCTTGGGGTAAAATTCTCTTGCTTGAGGGTACACTTGGCACACTATTCCACCTTATTTCTCTTTCTCTTGTTTTTAAGGTTTTTATAGTTTATATATGAAATACTTGTTTTAATGTTGTTACTGTTCGTAAAATATTTTATTCTAATTCTTAATTACTTTTCTTGTAGTTTCCTTATTTCATTTGCTCACAGTGTTGTTTTTCCTGTTGGAGCCCTCTGTCTTATGGCATTCTGCTTTCCTAACTAGGGTTGTAGCTTAGAAATTATTACTATTATTATTATTAATAATAATAATAATAATAATAATAATAATAATAATAATAATAATAATAATAATAATAATAATAATAATAATAATAATAATAATACCATTTTCTTAATACATGGGCCAAATTGAAACTTTCACTGTTACTCCGGAAGAGAACCTTTTCATAAGATAAAAACTCGCCTATTAACAAAACTCTTTTGCTAAGACTAAAGCAATGTGCCACAAATGCTAATACCCAAGTTTTAAAGATCGCTCATAAATGGCAGAGGCAAGGGACAGTAGTAGTAGTAGTAGTAGTAGTAGTAGTAGTAGTAGTAGTAGTAGTAGTAGTAGTAGTAGTAGTTGCTATATATTTGGAAGTTAAGGAATGCCAAGAACATTATCGTGGATTGCAACTATTGCAATATTTCAAGTGACGCATCCTGCAGTGTGGATTCTTACTGTGCCACCCTTATGATCTACAACACCAGCATACTTCTAATAAATAATGTTCCGTCGCATGATATATTTTAACTTCATTTTGCGTCACGTCACTTCCTTTAAAACATTTCGTGAAATACCGCTTGAAGCCTGTGTACGTGAAATCACTTAAAAGGTTTAAAGGTCACTCATGAATGGCAGAGGCAAGGGACAGTGGCATTGCCCTATCGAGCAGGACAATGCCTTAGAGATTGACCATACATTCATATGATCAGTGCCCAAGTCCCTTCTCCACCCAAGCTAGGACCACGAAGGGCCAAGCAATGGCTGCTGATGACTCACCAGGTAGAGCTATAGGCTCCCCCAAACCCCCATCCTTAGCTCACAAGGATGATGAGGTTGCAGTGACCAAAGAAACAAACGATTTTGAGAGGGACTCGAACCCCAGTCGGGCGTTCACCAGTCTGGGACGTTACCACATCGGCCACCACAATAATATTTCCCGTGGCACCATCAATGATATTTCCCGTGGCACCATTTGAAGAGCGGAATATCATCTCGCAATTTCACCAAAAGAATTCTATAATTCGTTTGACACCATCTGAAATGTGCAATTTCCCCTGCGAGACAGCATAAGTGAGTAGCATATCATGTGACGCCACCTAAATTGTGCAATAAAACATGTGGAACCACTGAAAGTCTTAAAATATTTCGAGTGACTTCATGCATTAAAATGACAATGATAATTATCTAAATAATTTAAAATTATTAAAATAATAATAATAATGACAGTAATAATAATAATAATAATAATAATAATAATAATAATAATAATAGTAATAGTAATAATAATAGTAATGATAATAATAATATTAATAATAATAAAAATAACAATAATGTTGGGGTTTTGGAGGAGACTCAGAAAAAAAAATAAGAAAACAAAATTAATATATCTAAATGAAAACACATCTCACCAATTTTGATTTCTCAATATCACGTACCATAATATTGTACTATCATCAGACCATGTCTGTAAGAACATCATCATGAACACATAGGGAATAAAAAGTTCTTCGCCTTCTCAAAAATATATGAATTTTTATTCCAGAATAAAAAAAAATACTAGCATTAAAATTTCCAAACTGGAAAAGCATTTAAATGATGATTTCCAGAGTTTTTAACATTACATCATTCTCAGCCAATTATGAGTAACAAGTTTCTCACCTTCTCAAAGATATTTATAAACTAATTCTGAAAAAAAATAAATCTGATATATATATATATATATATATATATATATATATATATATATATATATATATATAATCATCTGTATTAAATCATCTGTTTTAAGGCTTTAGTGTTGTGGTGGCCTGTTGGTAAAGTCCTTATCTGGTGATCGCCTGACTGGAGTTCGAGTCCCGCTTAAACTCGTTAGTTCCTTTGGTCGCTGCAACCTCACTATCCTTGTGAGCTAAGGATGGTGTGTTTGGGGGAGACTATAGGTCTATCTGCTGAATCATCAGCAACCATTGCCTGGCCCTCCTTTGTCCTAGCTTGGGTGGATAGGGGGCTTTGACGCTGAGCAAATATATGCATATATATATATATATATATATATATATATATATATATATATATATATATATATATATATATATATATATATATACAGGGTATATATATATATATATATATATATATATATATATATATATACATACAGGGTATATATATATATATATATATATATATATATATATATATATATATATATATATATATATATATATGTGTGTGTGTGTGTTCCTTGCCTCTGATATTCATGAGCAGCCTTTAAACCTCCTGGCACCAGATATAAAAAGCCAACCAATGAGAGTTTGTGACATAACAAGTCTAAGTTCGCAAGTATACCTCCACATCCTAAGGTCAATAAATCAAGGAAGTTTTGTATATCATAAACAAACAAATAGCCTAACTTGTAAGCCTCAATCATAAAGGACAAGGCTGAGATTATATGTCACGAACGAGTTTGTAAAAATTAGTAAATGACGATAGTGAGGAGGGGAAGGGAAAAAAAAGTAAGACAAGGTCAGAGAATCAAAATTACACGATCCTTTAAATATTCTTGTGACAACCTTGGATTAAACATCTCAATATTGGTTATTCAAGTTTTAGAAGTAACAGAAGTAAACATTATAGTAAAATAGTTATCATTACAAATTACGTAATGCTATGAAGCATAACTTTAAAAACACAGCCATCATCTATCTACTCAACCATCCAAATAATATTCAAATTGTAGAAACTCAAAGTTGTTATCTACCTAAAAGTGACTGAAATTACATACAAGTCTGCAAGAATTCATGCAGTTTATCACAATAAAATTACTTTAAAAAGTAAAAGCTGTAATTCCAAAATAACTTAACCGTGACGATAATGTAATTTAACTTCAAGCAAAGCAAATTCAATTGAAAAAACAAAGCTGTTATTACAAAATAACTTAACCGTGAAGCTAACGTAATCTAAATTCAAGCAAAGCAAATACAATTCAAAAACCTAACCTGTAATTCCAAAATAACTTAACCATGACGCTAATGTTATTTAACTTCAAGTAAGGCAAATACAATTAAAAAACCAAAGCTGTAGGCTAATCCCAAAATAACTTAACCGTGACGCTAATGTAATTCATCTTCAAGCAAAGGCAATACAATTCATCGAACTTATCCAACGAAACGTAAATGAATGCTTCAGAAGATAAAGTAATGATCCTCCATCCTTTCATTGCGCATAAGGAAACTCATAAGTAATTCGTATTCAAGCGTAGGTTTGAGCCAAGTAAAACAGATACGCTTTTCTTCATCGAATCAAAAGAAAAATTTGAGCAACTCGTCATCAAAAGTTGGCTTCGAGCATAAAAGAATACTTTCAAGGATATTTAGTATAAGAAGAAATTAACAATGTCACATTATATCAAGTTGAAGTAATGTCACATTATATCAAGTTGAAGTAATGTCACTTTTAACCTAATAATCATGAAAGGTCCCAAAAATTGCTTTCATACAAACGCTCTCTATATTATAAACTGAAAGTGGAACATTGATTCTGTGACGGGCCGAGAAAGGTTGTGACTCAAAGACAGGATGAAAGTAACTGAGTGAGTTTATTGTAGAACACTCTCCTTTATATACAAAATCTCAAAGCAACAAGAATTGTCATGTTCAAAAATCGACACTGTTACAGAGGTGAAAAGCAGATATGTTTATTCTAGTTCATTTTAGTGCGAGGGAAGAGCGAAGATACAAGCATAATATATACACAAAATGAACTATGTACGATCGTGTGACACACGGTTGGTACAATTCTAATTCCTTTAACACGAAATTATATGAATATTCTCATTAAATATGATTGAAATAATCCTTTGCAATTAAAATAAA
This sequence comes from Palaemon carinicauda, assembly GCF_036898095.1. Classification (NCBI taxonomy): domain Eukaryota; kingdom Metazoa; phylum Arthropoda; class Malacostraca; order Decapoda; family Palaemonidae; genus Palaemon; species Palaemon carinicauda. The sequence continues at coordinate 8,322,635 of NC_090751.1, forward strand.
TTTGAACTGATGTGTTGCATGAACAGTAGTACTGATAGTGATTATATGATAAAAAAAATCCATCCATCCAAACATAAGGTGAAGAGATTATAAAATGGAGTTAAAAGTAACTTTCATAACGATGAAATCAGTCCCACCCTCCTGTAACTGCAACAAATGCTGCTTAAACACACACACACACACACATATATATATATATATATATATATATACATATATATACATATATATATATATACATTATATATATATATATATATATATATATATATATATATATATATATATAAATATATATATATACACACACACATATATATACTTATATATATCACATATATATATTTATTTTCATAAATAGATTATATATAATTATAAATATTACATATACATATATATTCACACACACACAAACACGCGTAGGTACATATATTTACATATATAAATATAGAAAAAAATAAACAAATAAATAAACAAATACATAAATAAAAAATAAACAAAATTCCCCTAAATATAAGCTTATTTTCGACGGGGGGGTTAAAGCTCCCTTGCCTATCAAAATAAAGCAGTGAAGGCAATGGACCGTCCAACCAAGAGCACATTCGACTGGCGACGCTCAGTCTGACGTCTGAGGCACAAGAGACGAACCATCATCATCATCATCGTCATAGGCCAGCGTCTATCTTTCCCTATGAATATGACATAATCAATATTGCCTAAGGGTGTGCCTGTGACATGACGTTGTCAGGAACTGTCTTTGTCAGTGATGTGATATCATCAGTGGCTCGGTCAGTGATATATCATCAGTGATAGGATATCAGTGGGCCTATGTCAGTTATATCATGAGTGGTTCCATATCACTGATATAATGTCGTCAGTGGCTCCATGTAAATGATATAATGTCATCAGTGGCTCCATGTCAGTGATATGATTATCATCAGTGAAAGGATATCAGTGGCCTTATGTCACTGATATGATATCATCAGTGATAGGATATCAGTGGCCCTATGTCAGTGATAGGATATCAGTGGCCCTATGTCAGTGATAGGATATCAGTGGCCCTGTCAGTGATATGGTATCATCAGTGAAAGGATATCATTGGCCCTGGCCCTATGTCAGTGATATGATATCATCAATGATAGGATATCAGAGCCCCTATGTCAGTGATACGATATCATCAGTGATAGGATATCAGAGGCCCTATGTCAGTGGCCTTATGTCAGTGATATGATAACATCAGTGATAGGATATCAGAGGTCCCATGTCAGTGATATATCAGTGGCCTTATGTCAGTGATATGATATCATCAGTGATAGGATATTAGTGGCCCTATGTCAGTGATATGATATCATCAGTGATAGGATATCAATGGCCCTATGTCATGATATGATATCATCAGGGAGAGGATATCAGTGGTCCTATGTCAGTGATAAGACATCAGTGGCCCTATATCAGTGATATGATATTATCAGTGATAGGATATCAGAGCCCCTATGTCAGTGATATGATATCATCAGTGATACGATATCAGAGGCCCCATGTCAGTGATATATCAGTGGCCTTATGTCAGTGATATGATATCATCAGTGATAGGATATCAGAGGCCCTATGTCAGTGATATATCAGTGGCCTTATGTCAGCGATATGATATCATCAGAGATAGGATATCAGAGGTCCCAAGTCAGTGTTATATCAGTGGCCTTATGTCAGTGATATGATATCATCAGTGATAGGATATTAGTGGCCCTATGTCAGTGATATGATATCAGCAGTGATAGGATATCAGTGGCTCCATGTCAGAGATATGATACCATCACTGAGAGGATATCAGTGGCTCTATGTCAGTGATATGATATCATCAGTGATAGGATATCAGTGGCTCTATGTCAGTGATATAATATCATCAGTGATAGGATATCAGTAGCTCCATGTCAGTGATATGATATCATAAGTGATAGCATTTCAGTGGCCCTATGTCAGAGATATGATATCATCAGTGATAGGATATCAGTGGTCCTATGTCAGTGATATGATATCATCACTGATAGGATATCAGTGGCCCTATGTCAGTGATATGATATCATCAGTGGTAGGATATCAGTGGGTCCATGTCAGTGATATATCATTGGCCCTATATCAGTGATGTGATAACATCGGTAATAGGATGTCAGTGACCCTAAGTCAGTGGTATGATATCATCAGTGATAGGACATCAGTGGCTCCATGTCAGCGATATAATGTCATCAGTGACTCTATATCAGAGATAGATCATCATCGGCTGTGTGTCAGTGATATGATATCATTAGCGGCTGTATGTCAGTGATATGATACCATTAGTGGCTACGTCAGTAATACGATATTAGCAGTGACTCTGTGCCAGTGATATGATATCATCAGTCCCTGTATTTCAGTGACATGATGCCAAATGACAAATACCAGTGATTGTATTTGTCCATTATGATATCATCATCCTAATCATCATCTCCTCCTACGCCTATTGACGCAAAGGGACTCGATTACATTTCACCAGTCGTCTCCATCTTAAGCTATTAATTGAATACTTCTCCATTCATCATGTCCGACTTCACGCTTCATAGTCCTCAGCCATGTAGGCCTGGGTTTTCTTTTCTAGTACCTTCTGGAGCCCAGTTATATGAATGTTTGATGAGCTAATCTAATATAATATAGTGCCTAAATTTGTAATGTAACATTATCAGTGCCTATATATGTTAAATATAAACACCGTCAACGGGAAAGAGGAAAGGAATGTCTACACGTCTAAATATATATATATATATATATATATATATGTATATATATATATATATATATATATATATATATATATATATATATATATGTATATATATATACAGTATATATATATAGATATAGATATATATATATATATATATATAAGAATTTATGTATATCAGCAATGTATTACCAATACCCACAGTTGGCAATGATGCCGCATTATCAATGCGATACGACACCATCAATACCTGTTTGTGTTATCATATATCAGATAGAAATTGCCGGTAAGTGTTAGTGATATGATATTATCAACACCTTCGTATGTCAGTCATAGGACACCACCAAAGCCTTTACGTAGCAATAATATATTCATGCATGCACGCCACTGATATAACACTAAGAACGACTGATGCATTAGTGATACAACTTTATATATGCTTGCATACGTCAAAAATAAAATTGTAAACACTTGTATAAATGATTGAAAACAAAATTACAAAAGCCCGTATACATTATTAATAAAACTCCATGTATTATTTAGTCTTTGTGTCAACATCTTTTTTTAAATGCGGTAAATCCAATGACTCGAAAGTATAGGAATTTCAAATTTTCATTTCATATCACATTTAGTACGTAAGTGCTAATGCACAGACAGGATAAACGTCTTACTGTGGAATGTATATTCTTTGGTATCAAGCAAAGAGAAACGTGTTTATCAATAAAAGAGTACAAAATTAAGGTCTCTCTATTCCTCTACACTACTTCAATTCAATTAATTGAATTCTCAATTGCAGCAGGAGAGAAAAGGACAAACTATCTGAAATAAGTGGGACTATCTATTGATGTGGAAGATAGGAAAAAAATGAAAAATGCAATAATAATAATAATATTAATAATAACAATAATAATAATAATAATAATAATAATAATAATAATAATAATAATAATAATAATAATAATAATAATAATAATAATAATAATAATAATAAATGACTATGACATTGTATAAAAATGGTTAAAGTGAAAAGTTGGAAAGTGTGAACATAAATACACATTCAATAATAATAATAATAATAATAATAATAATAATAATAATAATAATAATAATAATAATAATAATAATAAATGTCTATGACACTGGGTAAAAATTGTCAAAGTGGAAAGTTGAAAAGTGTGAACATGAATACATATTCAATAATAATAATAATAAAAATAATAATAATAATAATAATAATAATAATAATAATAATAATAATAATGCTATTTTATCCATCTTAAAATTTGATAAAAAAGATAGAAGTACTTAAAGATAAACCGATATAAAAGGTTTCTATCAAATCCCAAACTTTCAGGAATTCCAAAGAAAATATTCGAGTTGTAGAGCAAAGAGATACATTGCATGTCTTCCAAAAGACCTGAGAAAACGAACAACAGAACACCCCTATCATTCGTGTCCCCCAGACAAATTCAATCACCAACAACATACCAAAGGAGACTTTAAATGTTTGGGCAGCTATTTCACATGTTGCCTAGAGCTCTAAGACCGCTCTAGCTCTATGATACATTTGTTTCTTTTATAAATAAAGATTACGACTGTGAGACTAATGGAGAATTATATGAAATAATTTGTATCTTACACAGCATTTAAAAAAAATTTAAAAAAATTAAAATTTAATCGGAAATTCTCCGTAAAACTCTACTGGTCTCAGCCGCATTTCAGTAGTATACAGGCGAACGTAATTTTATATTACTTTGTTATTATCTTTTACTGGTTGGTGACCATAATATCACCCATTTACGTCAATATATTCGTTTTTAAAACGGTTAATATCTAGCAACATTTATGCCAGGATTTTTACAGTTTTTTTTTTTTTTTTTTTTTTTTTTTTTTTTTTTTTTTTGGCGACAAATTTTCAGCTGTGTACCTTATTGTGAATCTAAATTTTTGTTATTTTTACTTGAAAATATTCGCAAATATTGATTCGGTCACAAAATAAATCCAAAAATCTTGGATAATAGGATAACACAACCCAGTCGGACATAACAAGCTGTAAGATAATCCTTAATTTTGATCGACACTGGTAAAGGTTAGGTTGACAACATTGTACCATACTAATTATTCAATTTAAATCTAAGGCAAATGGGTTTTAAAATTCTATTTTAATTGTGCATTACTTCTCATATAGTTTATTTATTTATTTTCCTCACAGTGTAATTTTTCCCTGCTGAGGCCCTTGGCCTTATAGCATCCTGCTTTTCTAACTAGTGTTGTTGCTTAGCTAATAATAATAATAATAATAATAATAATAATAATAATAATAATAATAATAATAAAAATAATAATATTAACAATAATATTGATAATAATAATAATAATAATAATAATAACAATAATAACAATAATAATAATAATAATAATAACAATAATAATAAAAATAATAAATAAACAATAATACTAATAATAATAATAATAATAATAATAATAATAAAATAATAATAATATTAATAATAATAACAATAATATTAATAAAAACAATATTGATAATATTATCAATAATAATAATAACAATAATAATAATCATAATAATAATAATAATAATAATAATAATAATAATAATAATAATAATAATAAGTGCAAATCTTCAAGACTCCTAATAATACTCCAATCTTAACCGTCAAAGTAAACACATTCCACAACAATAGCGACTCAGCCCGGGCAGCATAAGGGTACCAGCATGTGATCCAATGCAACAATATATTAATTCACATAAACACACGAACGTATAAAGACGTATATATCTATTTCAATAAAGTTCCTATACATAGTATGCGATGTTTACTGCTATGAAACAAGGTACATGTCCATCTTTGTAAGAATATTTTTCCAAATATCTTTGCAATAGAGCGCATACATATGTATATATACGTGGGAGAATATCCTTTAAAAAAAATCAGCGTATACCATTCTTTATAATAGTACCTTATAAATATTGCGTAGTACATATATACACTGGATGATGTAATACATACATACATACATACATACATACATACATATACATATATATATATATATATATATACACACGCACACACACACACACATATATATATATATATATAGCCTATATATTTATCTATATATATAAATGTAATTATATATATACATTATATAAATATACATACATTGCACACAAATATATACACACATGATAGGGGAAGAGGTAAATTTCTCTGACCAATTTATGATTTTCCAATTTCTTACAGCAATAACACTTTCTGACTGGTATCTTACTCTAGACCACGTAATATAAGTTTGAGAATTAATCATTGCAATGCATACGTCAAACATTTTTACATCCACAATTTTCATAATTAAAATTCTCCCTACATGTCAAAATTTAGGGGAAGATCAAAATGCCTAACCTTAACTTCCCCCATACCATGAAGCGCACCTTCGAGTAAAAGATGCTATGTGACATGGGTGAGATGAGCGTCTTCAAGGTTGCTTCACGCATTGAGGAAAACGGAAGTGTTACGGAAAAGTGTAGTCCGGTATTTATTACAGTACGTCATGCGAAAATTAACGATAACGCATAATGAAGAGCAAATGTCTAGCTATATACAGTACACACACACACACACACACACACACATATATATATATATATATATATACATATATATACATATGCATATAGATATATACATGATACATACATATATATATATATATATAAAATTCATATATACATCATCATTTCCTCCTACGCCTATTGACGCAAAGGACCTATATATATATATATATATATCCGGTCAGGCTGAGCGGCATCGCCAAACGTATGACTATTCGGTCTATCCCCGTCCCTCGAGTAAAGGGGGAATTAGTCATACCCTGGTTAGAGGGGTTGTAGTTACATAAGGGAGTGAGGAAGGGAAGGGTGGAATCTGCATGTGCGTGTGGGTGCATATCTATATAAATATTCAGCTGTCATTTCTGACGGGTGGCGTACACAAGTATCACCATAGGATTAAACACTTAGGAATATGGTTAACGCAATAGCCCAGATGGTTATATTACAGTACTTATATGCAGGTGGGGTATAATGACTCTCGCAGGATTATAAACGATTATTAGTTTGCTGATCCTGTTAAGTCAAGACACTGACGCTGATTGAGTCAATGAAATCTCTCTCTCTCTCTCTCTCTCTCTCTCTCTCTCTCTCTCTACTGCATTATAGTCCAATTACTTCTATTTCACTTTAACAGCTTTTGATTTGTCATCTTGAGTTTTATACTATACCTCATTCATTGTATACCTGCACTAAAGCAACAGAATTCGATTGAACTGAACAAAGTAATTTATATATACTACGTTTATGGATGGAAGTAAATTCCCCTCTTTTAGTCCAATATTGGTCAACAATGATATAAATATATACAGTATGTATATGTATATATATATATATATATATGTACTGTATATATATATATATATATATACAGTATATACATATATATGTATGTATGTATTTGTGTGTATATATATATATATATATATATACACACACACATACATACTGCATATTATTGTGAGGAGGACATCGGCAATACCGTTTGATATTCTATGAGCACACTAATGAGGAGTGCCTGGTATACTAATTGACGATCCTGAAACGTGAGGTGTGATTTACCTCTCCTTCGTTTATTCATTCCTAATCCTTTTCTGATACTTTCTCATCTAGGCTTTTCAATAATCGGAGCAGCGACGAAGCTAATATGACTGGGATCAAAACGTGATTATAATCGGCTTACAGAAAACAAGCGCATAATCTTTTACTCTTCTAAAAAAAAATTCTAATATATTTTGTTCTCTTACTAGTCTGACTAATGTTGTACACTCGGTCACACTACTCTATCTTATTTCTCTTCCTCCTGTTTTGTTGAAGTTTTTATAGTTTATATAGGAAATGTTTATTTTAATGTTACAATTTTATTTTTTCTTGTTTCCTTTCCTCACAGGGCTATTTTCCCTGTTGGAGCCCCTGGGCTTATAGTATCCTGCTTTTCCAACTAGGGTTGTAGCTTAGCAAGAAATAATAATAATAATAATAATAATAATAATAATAATAATAATAATACTTTAACCATTTTAAACGTCTACATAATGTGAATCAGCGCTTTACATAACCAACAAAAAAATGTATGGCATTTCCCGGAAGTGTGCTATTAGTGCTCTGAAGCCATTTATCAAAATGCTTAATCACTCGTAATATAATTGCATGATTTGTCGTCGGTACGTCTAAATGCAATGGAACTGGATCTTCTTTTGATGTTGATTTTCCACAACATAACATTCAAATAAACACACACACACACACACACACACATATATATATATATACATATATAGATATATATATATATATATATATATACACACACATCTATATAACCATAGCCACAAACAGAAAAATATTAACCGTGCAAAGAATTTCCCATTAAACAACAGTACTATCAATGTGAATTAGCAAGAAATTACAGCATCAATTACAAAGAGTTTATAATATCACTTAGTAAATACTAACAAGTACACTGCAAGATAAAAAAATTCCATGCAACCACTTTCAACTTAATTATGATAGTTGAAAAGGGATGCATTCCTTCCTTGCTAAGATACCAGCTAAAAGGAGAGAGAGAGAGAGAGAGAGAGAGAGAGAGAGAGAGAGAGGGAGAGAGAGAGAGAGAATCCTAATAAAAAAGAAGAGCTATTATCATTACACTGGAGGACATAATAGCGCGGACGAAGGCCACTAGTTCCGCCAAGATGCAGCAAGTGTGACGTCACAGCACCATCTTCGCCCTACCCAAGAACTAACGCCGGAGAGGAGGGAGGGACATCGGCACATCTGCTGCTATTGCTGCTGCTGCTGCTGATGCTGCTTCTGCAGCAGCCGACAGTATACTCCTATGTATACATTAAGATTCCTTATCTCGTATTCTTTTCCGTATTATTGTTAGTAAAATATTTTATTTCAATTATTCATTATTTCTCCTGTAGTTTATTCATTTCCTTGTTTCCTTTCCTCGCCGGGCTATTTTTCCATGTTGGAGCTCTTGGGCTTATAGCATTTTGCTTTTCCTACTAGGGTTGTAGTTTGCTACTACTACTACTACTACTACTACTACTACTACTACTACTACTACTACTAATAATAATAATAATAATAATAATAACAATAATAATAATAATACCCGATAAGGTGAAAATCCATTAGCCCCAAAGACTGGTATCAGATTTATGATTATTTTGTAATTTTTCATACTTTTTTTAATTAGGTAAATTTTTCAAAGTTGATTATATTAATATGTCTTGAATATCAAGTACGTTAAGTGAAGCATTTTGACACTTTTTTTTCATTCTAAACTGATTTTTTCTCTAAAAATGTCATGCCGTGATTTGCTCAGTAAGTTTTAGCTTAGCCTTCAGTCCAATTATAGCAAATGTTTTGAAGTTGAACAGGCTGACTTAAGTCTTTCTATAGTTTATATGTGAAATATCTGTTTTGACGTTGTTACGGTTTTTAAAATATTTTATTGTTAATTATTTCTCATATCATTTATTTATTTCCTCATTTCCTTTCCTCGCTGAGCTATTTTACCTTGTTGGAGCCCTTGGGTTTAAAGCATCTTGCTTTTCCAACTACGGTTGTAGTTTTTAATAATAATAATAATAATAATAATAATAATAATAATAATAATAATAATAATAAAAGAAGAAGTTCAAGAAAAACTCTCTCTCTCTCTCTCTCTCTCTCTCTCTCTCTCTCTCTCTCTCTCTTCTTTAGATTGGAAATTCAAAGTTTTCAAATTACGTGACGCTTACTTTTCTAAGTCTTCCAAGTTATGGCATGACATGAATTCTTTTACTACAATTTAAATATTATATATATATATATATATATATATATATTTATATATATATAGAAATAAATAAATATATATATGTATATATAAATATATATATAATTTATATATATATATATATATATATATACAGATAGATAGATATAGATATGTAAATGTATATATATGTATATAATTTTATATATATATATATATATATACACACTAAATCATACTGCCTTTTGTAGTGACTGTTTCCAATGAAACAAATTCAATTGTATCCTTCTATGACCTTGAAGTTACGATTGGATAATATATATTAAATATAAAAGTAATACATGAAACGAATATGATAAATAAATCATGGTTAAACATCACCAGTATTTTAATAATGATCAATTATCATTCTCATCATTAAATTTCAAACTGGTAAATACCGATATTAAATATTAACATACGATATTAAATGTTAATATACGAGTAATAATTATCATTATCAGCATTAGGATCTCATAAAAAAATATTTAACAATTATTCTCATTATCTGTAGACTTTTCATCATTAATACCTTAACTAAGAAAATTTATTAGCAATTGCAAGTGTGGTAAAAAAAATATTATGAATAAAAAAAAATTGAATACTATAATGTGCACATATTCGTTTATTGCATCTTGCTTGAGAGAGAGAGAGAGAGAGAGAGAGAGAGAGAGAGAGAGAGTTTAGCTATGTGGCTGACAATTATCACTAACTTATTAATCACTGTTCATTATTCATGAAAGGAGGGGAAGGTTTTTGTATAATGCATACAAGTAAAGAATTAGTATTGATAGTAGTAGTAATAATATCAACTAAACAATACGGCCAAAGACAAAGTCAGTATAATCAAATATATAAAACTAACTAACGCCTCCAAATCCGTGCAATGCAAAGGCTCTCCACCAGATGCCTACATCCAAACGTATCATAGTTCTATTCCACATACAGTTGGACACATGAATTCCAAGCACACCTAGCTCTGGGGAAGTGAACTCAGTCACATACTTAATGCGCTACCAGTTCTTGTGTTTAGCCAGGAAGAGCAACTCTAACATCTTTCCTTACGTTAGTTGTTTGGATACTCGATCTGCAGCTAGGTGTGACAGGGTGTAATTCCTCTGAGTGAGGTGTGCCATGAATTCCTGCGTCCAACTGTACGTTCTGAGCCCAATTCCCCCCCCCCCCTCTTACCACCCACCTAACCAGAATTTCTTTGCAACAGTCTAATATAATCATTTCGAGTTGTAAAATAAATAAAATTTTCATTTTCTTACCAACGCCACAGATCAGACACCAATCCTACATCTATTTAGAGAACATTTGAAATATCTCATAGTTACATTAGGCAGGTAATACCACCCTTTTAATACCAAATATTCTCAGAAAAGACTAACTTTATTGTTTCTGAAAACTCTAAGTTTTATTTGAAATTATGAGAACTTAGAAGATCTAATTGGTGGTGGACAAAAATTTCTTTAATAAAACTGATATCGGAAACCTTATAAAAGGGCTGCTCTGCAGAGACTAATAGAACTATATATCTCATTACCAAAGCTAGTGAACTACTGTTTTATAAAATGAGGTGAGAAATTACTATCAAAACCTTGTAATAACAGTGATATCTATAATTTGTGTAAAATCTTTTAACTTATAATAATATTAATATTAATAATAATAATAATAATAATAATAATAATAATAATAATAATAATAACGATCTCCTCCTTATTTATCGTGAATCAGACACTATTTATTAGAAAACTTCACTTCAATTATCTGTCGTTAATTTTATATGAACAAAGCCTGTTTAATTTATAAAATTTACTCGATATAAAATTGGCTAAGTCACGGACAATGGTCCTCACTTACTATACCAGCCTTCTACTCTTAAAAGTCTTGTATAAGCTGAAGTGATTTTAATAGATATGATCATCTCTTTAAAGATTTAGAGGCCGCTCATGAAGGGCAGAGGCTAGGTGCAATGATATTGCCCTATCAAGGAGGATAATACCCTACAGACTGACCATATATACATAGGATCAGAGCCAAAGTCCCTCTCCACCCAAGCTAGGACCAAGTAAGGCCAGGCAATAGCTGATGATGACTCAGCAGACAGACCTATATGCTCCCCCCAAACACTATACTTAGTTCACAAGGATGGTAAGGTTGCAGCAACCAAAGGAACTAAAGAGTTTGAGCGGGACTCGAACCCCACTCTGGCGATCACCAGTCATGGACGTTCCCACACAAGACATAATCTTATTATACACTCTTCCTCAGTTACAGATATCTTCTACGCAAAACGACCTACCTCACGTAAACCATTTTAATTTTAATGAAACCGCTTTTATGAGCAAACTTTTGGGTTCTGTTGTAGCAGGAAATGAAAGAGCAGACTATTTAGACAAAGAAATGGAGCCAAGATAAACTCTCTCTCTCTCTCTCTCTCTCTCTCTCTCTCTCTCTCTCGCTCTCTCTCTCTCTCTCTCTCCAATACTGCCAGTATTTGATTTACCAATGCAAGGAATCTTGCAAACCAAAATAAAATTTTGCTCTTTACTATTCTTGCATATCTGAATATTCTACCTCGCATATTTTTATTAATTTTAAATAAAATACTTTTAAAAAATCTGAACTTAGTACACACAGATTATAACTATATATATATATATATATATATATATATAAAGTACATATATATAAAACAATACCATAAATGAGCCACTTTCTTCAGTGGTTCAAATTCCAACCCAAGATGAAGAAAGACATCTACATACTTCGAACGTCGAAATAAATCGCAACAAAACTCCAAGATATTTCGGCCGCACAACAAATTCCAACCCCCCCCCCCCTGCCACCTGCTCCCCCCTCTCACATCATTTCATCTCAAAAGGAAGGGGAAGAGAAGCGGATAGATAACGTTTTAGCCGCAGATTCCAAATAAGGAAAACCCTTCGGACGTTATCATTTCGACGGCTGAGTCTCTCGGCAGCTCACAAGTATTTCCAAATTTCTTGGCCTTTTTTTTTTTTTTTTTTTTTTTTACATTTCCATGATAGAAGAGAAGAGTTTTATATTTTATGTTATTTATGATGACCAACTACCGAATATAATGGAAGTATCTTTTTTGTGTTATATATATATATATATATATATGCATGTATGTACGTATGCATGTATGTAAGTATGTATATTTTCGGCGTGTCTGCAATATCATTATTATGGCTAGCTAAGTTACAACCCAATTGGAAAAGTACGAAGCTATAAGCCCTAGGGATCCAACAGAGAAAACAACCCAGTGAGGAAAGCAAATAATAGAATAGTGTGCCTGAGTGATCTCTTTTTTATTAGTATTCTCTCTCTCTCTCTCTCTCTCTCTCTCTCTCTCCCTCTCCCCAGTCTGTATTGCCAATTTATGACATAATATAGGTACCGTACAAACAATAGCTCTCTCTCTCTCTCTCTCTCTCTCTCTCTCTCTCTCTCTCTCTAGTCTGTATAGCCAATTTATGAAATAATATAGGTACAAACAAACGTACATTCAACTATATCATAAAGTCATTCTCCCTAAATCATAACAAGCAGAGTCAGAGAAATCGTACAATACAGAAATCCTTCAGCAAGAATTAACAGGGTGTTTTATTACAACATCCCAGATGGCTCGAATATCAAAACCACTTTCAGTTATCCACCGAGATAACAGAACCACACCTCACAGCCGAATATTGCTTCACAGAAACGTATTGGGATTGTCTATACGTCCTAGAAGATCATTATTCAGGACGAAGAGTTTGTAGCTCTGGGGATTAAAGGGGAGGTTCTCTCCTTCGGTTTAAACTTTCTAATGGCCTCAGTTGCAAGGATGGTCAGCCCAAGTTTATTGCAAGTTTTAAAGGGGAGTGTGGTAGGGGCTGCATATAATGTATATTTCATATGTTCTTTCCAAATGTTCATATGCCAAGATTCTTGGACATGATGTGTCCTACCATGCTATTGGTATTTTTAGTTTTATTTCAGATGCAGGTCTTAGGAAAGATATTTAACTTTTAAAATGACACCTTTGCTTTTATGGTTTTAATTGAATATTCTTTTAACTTTTTTTTTTATTTTTTAAGATAAACGATATCAGCGCCAATGGCCTTAGATGTCAGGATGCCAGAAAACTTCAAATCAATCAATCATATATCTTCATGTTGGGACATACGTATACTGTAATTCCACATTCTCATATTTCTCCATGTTGGGACATACGTATATTGTAATTCTATATTCTCACATTTCTTCATGTTGGTACATATGTATATTGTAATTCCATATTATCATATTTCTTCATGTTGGGACATACGTATACTGTAATTCCATGTTGTCATATGTCTTCACGTTGGGACATACGTATACTGTAATTCCATATTATCATATGTCTCCATGTTGGGACATACGTATACTGTAATTCTATATTCTCACATTTCTTCATGTTGGTACATATGTATACTGTAATTCCATATTATCATATTTCTTCATGCTGAGACATACGTATACTGTAATTCCATATTCTAATATTTCTTCATGTTGGGACATACGTATACTTTAATTCCACTTTCTCATATTTCTCCATGTTGGGACATACGTATACTGTAATTCCATATTCGCATATTTCTTCATAACGTGAGATATGTGTACATCTTCAAGAAGGATTTCCTTTGACTTTCGTTCGAGATGAATAAATAAAAAGATTTTTTTTTACATGAACTAGCTTATCCCCCACTCTGCCATAACAGTGTTTTATATGTCACTTTTACGATACCTAAGACCTGGCCCACGAGACTGATCTTTAAGCTTGGGGTTCTTCCCTAAATTAATTGCATTCCCCACAACAAGGAACGATGAAGTACTAGAATACGAATAAAATCATATGGTTACATGCATTAGTACTGTATTCGTAACAAGTAAAAAACTACTACCTGACAATCATCTACATCCTTTAACTACTAAGTCCAATATTAAAGTCATTTGCTTAAATAAACTTGCTATATTTATACAAATATCCACCCTTCCACAGGTTGAGCACGTAATTAGATGCCTCATTACCCTTAATTAAGTTGATTCCCAGCTGCATTAAAAGGTACCTCTCACTTTGTCTTATCTACATCTGAGCTGCTCTGCCATTCAACTCAAGCGTTCTCTACATCTGTGCATTTCATGCCAAGTGTACTTATCCAAAAACTTAAATTAAATCCTTTTTCAATCTATCAGGCTGTTTTGACGATTTATACAGTATGTATGTGTACGGCTGTTGTGGGCTATGTGGTAACGTCCCACACTGGTGATCGCTAGACTGGGATTCGACTTAGTTCCTTTGGTCACTACAACATCACCATCCTTGTGAACTAAGGATTGGGGGTTTGGGGGAGCCTATAGGTTTATCTGCTGAGTTATAACCAGTCATTTCCTGGGCCTCCTTGGTCCTAGCTTACACGGAGAGGGGGGCTTGGGCGCTGATCATATGTATATATGGTCAGTCTCTTGGGCATTGTCCCGCTTGCTAGGGCAATGCCACTGTTCCTTGCCTCTGCCATTCATGAGCAGCCTTTATACTGTAAGGATGCGATGTCATATCGTCTCTAAAATATTGTAATGCATTTTTTGCGATTGGAAAAAAAAAATCGAACAGGAAAACAATGCAAAATACCTATCCGTTAAAATTTGGTGAAAATCCAGCAAGAATATTTGACGCAGTTCTGCTAACAAACAAACAAACAAACAAACAGAACAATAAATAAACGATACCATAATTAAGTAATATAAAGTCGCTAGATACCAAGTATTTCAGAGAAATAGATCTGATTTCCATATCTTCAGTAATCCTAGCTTACCTACATCCTACTACTATAGCATGAGGCAGTTGGTTTAACAATTACTATAATCATAAGTATCATTTATTTTGTTATTGTAATTCTTGTTGTTGATGCCCAATAGAAAATATCATCATCATCATCATCATTTCCTCCTACGCCTATTGACGCAAAGGGCCTCGGGTAGATTTCACCAGTCGTCTCCAACTTGAGCTTTTAATTCAATACTTCTCCACTCATCATCTCCTACTTCGCGTTTCATAGTCCTTAGCCATGTAGGCCTGGGTCTTTCAATTCTTCTAGTGCCTTGTGGAGCCCAGCTGAACATTTGGTGAACTAATCTCACGCTTCATAGTCCTCAGGCATGTAGGCCTGGGTCTTCCAACTCTTCTAGTGCCTTGTGGAGCCCAGCTGAACATTTGGTGAACTAATCTCACGCTTCATAGTCCTCAGGCATGTAGGCCTGGGTCTTCCAACTCTTCTAGTGCCTTGTGGAGCCTAGCTGATCATTTGGTGAACTAATCTCACGTTTCATAGTCCTCAGCCATGTAGGCCTGTGCCTTCCAACTCTTCTAGTGCCTTGTGGAGCCTAGCTGATCATTTGGTGAACTAATCTCACGTTTCATAGTCCTCAGCCATGTAGGCCTGGGTCTTCCAACTCTTCTTGTACCTTGTGGAGCCTAGCTGATCATTTGGTGAACTAATCTCACGTTTCATAGTCCTCAGCCCTGTAGGCCTGGGTCTTCCAACTCTTCTAGTGCCTTGTGGAGCCTAGCTGATCATTTGGTGAACTAATCTCACGTTTCGTAGTCCTCAGCCATGTAGGCCTGGGTCTTCCAACTCTTCTAGTACTTTGTGGAGCCTAGCAGAACGTTTGGTGAACTAATCTCTCTCGATAAAAATAAAAAATCTAGAAATCCCTCATCTTTCAACAAAAGCTACTGCAGAATAGGATCATTTAATGTGACAAAACGAGAAAACGATAGATATATATTGAAAAAAAAACATGTAAAGATAACTCATGTAATCAATAAATATGCCATTGATAAAAAAACGTCAAAGAAAACAAAATCTTTTTTTTTACAAATAACTTCTATACTTACAACGCGTCCCAACATCTCTATAAAAATGCCGCTGGATTTAGCATCTTCCAGCAAAACCTAAATTTAAGAGAATTTCTTCTATTTACAATCAACGTTTTTCAAACTTTCGTCCGGTCATGTTCGAAGTTTTATTAATTTATTAAAACTTAATTGAAAATGAACTTTACCACATTTATCACTAATGCATAGATATACTGCATATATGTATGTATCACTAATGCATAGATATACTGCATGTATGCATGTGTGTGTGTATATATATATATATATATATACATATCTATATATGTGTGTGACACACACACATACATATATATATATATTATATATAGATAGATAGATATATATATATGTGTGTGTGTGTGTGTGATAGTATATACTGTACCGAATATAATAATAATAATAATAATAATAATAATAATAATAATAATAATAATAATAATAATAATAATATAGGTAAACCGGTCACTAAAGACGGCAATAACTCCTACAAGAAAAAACCATCACACCAATCTCATTACCACCACACTTACTCCAGGACAACTGGCAACACACACACACACACACACACACAGCGAGGTAACCCAATCTCACGCTTTCCCAACTCACTCAATTTCCATTTCTTCAACTCACACACGTCGGAATACTTATATCGCATTTCTAATCTCTCCCCCTGCATCAGCATCTCTCTTCGGCCGGGTGACTTTTTAACATCCGCCAGTTTAAATGTACCGCAATGCGTTCTCACATGGCTGGAGGGACGAACCCTTAACACGAGGGTTCTTCTTTTATTATCTGGCGTCTAATAGCATAAAACAGGGACTGACTTGAAAATTGAAATTCTAGAAACACACAGTACTTGCTTATTCAACAGTCCCTAATATATATATATATATATATATATACCTACATATTACATCTCATGTAGTTTATTTCCTTTATTTTCTTTCCTCACTGGGCTATTTTTTCCTGTTGGAGTCCCAGGGCTTAAAGCATTTTGATTTTCCAAATAGGGTTATTGTTTCGTTAGTAATTAATAATAATAATAATAATAATAATAATAATAATAATAATAATAATGATAACAATAATAATATGTGTGTAAATAGATAGATAGATATAAAAACTATATCGACCAATCTTGATAAGAAAAGAATACCCCAAATATTCACCATTCAAATAAAATTGTATTCATCAATACTATACAAAAAATTAAACTTGACCTAACGTGTGTGTAATACGAGAATCTATTTACGTCTTTCATTTACATTTATACATACACAATTAATCGGTTTAGTAAATTTAGGAATCACATAAACTCAATGGGAAGTTTGATAATTTTCACAAAAATACAATCACCTTTCACGAAAATTTACTTGCCTTGTTCACTTATATTCTGTGAATCCTTTCTGTGGAAATATCAAAAACCAAATCTAATGAAGTAATTCCTCATTGGAATTTAAAACAATCTCCAATTTAGTTAGAAATGCACTGACACCAGCTACCATTTGTAGCCTTTTTAAAATTATCCGTTTTAATGTTGTTAATGTTTTTTTAAATATTTTATTTAAATTTTTCATTACTTCTTATATCATTTATTTATTTCCTTGTTTCCTTTCCTCAATGGGCTATTTTTCCCTGATGGAGTCCTTAGGCTTATAGCATCTTGCTTTTCCAACTAGGGTTGTAGCTTGGCTAGTAATAATAATAATAATAATAATAATAATAATAATAATAATAATAATAATATGGGTCTGACAGCATTATATAATGCACATTCATTTCACACAACCAATGAATGGTTCACTCCAGTTAGAAAGGGAGTGTAAGTTCTTAAAATATTCTTATAAATAATTCTAACAGCTTTGAAGTCTATCAATCTCCCACTATTTTTCCTGTTGGAGCCCCTGGGCTTATAGCATCATGCTTTTCAAACTAGGTTGTAGCTTAGCAAGTAATAATAATAATAATAATAATAATAATAATAATAATAATAATAATAATAATAATAATGATGATGATGATGATGAAATTAAATTAACATACTTTACTAAACCATATACAAAGTACACATATTCTACAAACTTCATTTGCCTCTATCATTCGCCTCACAAACAATGGCTGAGTTCGAATTACATACGAGGACAGAAAGATAATCACGAATCGGTAACCTAATCAGTGGATCATTTAACTTTCAACCAGGGTTCAAAAACGTTTAGGATATCAACCTCGGTTTCAACTACCTTTGGGAGAAAAGATTTGATCTATATTTTTCAACATTTAATCGTTTCTTCTCACAAAACAAACGTTAACTGCAGTAAAAACTTGCACAACGTTATTCACTTATTATACATACAAACTGTTCATCATACAGTGTTTAGTACTCTGATGAGATACCATCTAGTAAGACAGATGATTTTGGTACAGACAACCCTTGAAAATCCATGGGACAAAGCGTGGGGCTTGTAATGTCACACCATATACTAGCAGAACACAGGTAGGTATGATCCTTAGGGAAGAGTCCCTCTAAAGGAAAAAAAATCCTATAGTGAAACACATACACAAAAACATCATATATATATATATATATATATATGTATTTATATATATATATATACACATATATATATGTATGTATTTATATATATACATATAATTATATATATATATATATATATATGTGTGTGTGTATGTGTATGTGTGTGAATGAAGTAGTTGTATTAGATTGAACTGTTTCTTTACCACGTTGTTTCCAGAAACCTTGTCTCGAATAATTTTGTTGAGAGCTGAAAGGTTAACATCCTCTGCAAACACACCTTGTGATATATTAATACATATATATATATATATATATATACATATATATATATACATATATATATATATATAAACACATATACATGTTACAATGCCACGTCTCTTTCCTTTATGGGGCGTGGCTCCGGACCGTGTTGACCTAACGGTTCATCTAAATCTTTCGGGATAAGGTTACTGTGCCCATAACGTTCTTGAACATAACTTTGATCCGCCAGTTTGACCTCATTGAATGGTTAGGTCAATAAAGGCACAAAACAAATTTTAAAAAAAAAAATTGTTTCCCTTTACTCTGGATCGATCTAAGGGCCTTTTTCTGCTATGACTAAGCTGATAAAACACTTGAAATATGGAAAATTATATATATATATATATATATATATATAATTTATATATATATTTATATATGTGTATATATATATATATATATACTGTATATGCTTGTATATTATTTTACATATAAATATATATGCATTTATATGTAATATATACATACATACATATATATTTCTATATATATATATATATATATAAAACACATGCACACACACACACATACATATATATATATATATATATATAAATACATACATACATATATATATATATATATATGTGTGTGTGTGTGTGTGTGTATACATACAATGTATACCCAGCAGGGAAAGATACGTATACCGACCCAACCTATTTCCACGGCAACGAAGAGACTCCGTTCACCTTTAACCTTCCATGTCAATTATACTCCTGCTGGCTATAGAGCCACGACAAGTATCTCTAAGTGAGAATGCAACACGAGAATAAATCAGAATGCTATAGCGCTCTGTTAACTATTCACTCCGAGATGCTGATTTCTTCGCAGACATATTCAAGAAATATGTTAAATTGCAGTATACGTGATTTATAGAAAGAACGTGATTAGTAGGTAGTAGGTTGGCAAGGGCACCAGCCACCCGTTGACATACTACCGCTAGAGTTATTGGATCCTTTGAATGGCCAGGTAGTACTATATTGGATCCATCCCTATGGTTACGGCATATTTTTTCTTTGCCTACATCTACATCGGTTAGTTTGGCCTACTATTTTCACATTCTCCTCCGTCCTCGTACACCTGACTACAATAAGATTACCAAATAGTACTTCTTCACTCAGGGGTTAACTACTGCAATGTATCTGTTCAGTGGCTACTTTCCTCTTGGTAAGGATAGAAGAGACTCTTTAGTTATGGTAAGTAGCACTCCTAAGAGGACAACAACAGGTAAGGATAGAAGAGACTCTTTAGTTATGGTAAGTAGCACTTCTAAGAGAAGGACACTCCAAAATCAAACCATTGTTCTCTAGTCTTGGGTAATGCCATAGCCTCTGTACCATGGTTTTCCTCTGTTTTGGATTAGAGTTCTCTTGCTTGAGGGTACACTCGGACTCGCTTTTCCTATTTTGTTTCTCTTCCTCTTGTTTTCATGAAGTTTTATAGTTTATATACGATAGATCTAATCTAAAGTTGTTAATTATCTTAAAATGTTTTATTTTGATTGTTATTACTTCTCTTTCATTTTATTTATTTCCTTGTTTCCTTCTTAACTAGGCTATTTTTCCTTGTTGGAGCCCTTGGGCTTATAACATCTTTCTTTTCTAACTAGGGTTGTAGCTTAGCTAGTAATAATAATAACATACAACATTAAAAGCTACGTTGGAATTTTATCAAAAGTCTGGGTTCATTCAACACATGATACAAATCCCAGTAAATAAGATGAATCACTTACAAATACCGAGAAATATTCGGATATTTTACAAGTCTTTGATCCCTTCAACGATGAATAAATAAATTCCAGTAACAACGTTAATACAATGTGAGAACAACACAGGAGACACCACGCACTGTGTGAAAATCAGTAAACACAATACAGCCAAGAAAAAACAAAAATCCCCCCAAAAAAGATACCAATACTACGCATGCGTTGCGGTCATCACATAAAAAGCTCTCACCGTCCACAAAACGAAAAACAGATTCACCTGCAAGTTTTCAAAAACAATAACAACTTTCGCAACCTTGAGTCACAAAAATTCAAGATTGATATTGTTTACTAGGAGAGGCAAACCTGCCCAAATCACTGTTTAAAAGTATTTTTTCGTTGCTTTTGGTCTTTTTTTTTCCACTCAAGACCAGATGCAATCTTAATCGAATATTAATGAATTTCAGGATAGATGATCCAGGTTACTTACACAAACATCTGACGGATGGCAATACTTTTTTTTGTTTGTTTCATCACTGTCCTATAGATATACAATACCTCATATTTACTATGCATAATTGCGTATGTTTATGTATGTATGTATGTATGTATGTATGTATGTATGTATGTATGTATGTATGTATGTATGTATATGTATATGTATGTGTATGTGTATATGTATATGTATGTGTATATATATATAAATATATATATATATAAATATACATATATATATATATAAATATATATATATATATATATATACATATATACATATGTATATACATATATATATACATATATATATATATATATATATACACACTTTTACATTCGAATATCAACAATACCCACACACACACACACACACATATATATATATATATATACAGTATATATATATATATATATATATATTAAGGACTATTAGACGAACAATAGAGGATCTTATATTGCAAAACTCATTTAAATAAATATTTTTAGAGAATGATTTTATAAAAGGCCTATTTGAAAATATATACGAAGAAAAATAACATCAGCTTCACATAGGCTACTAATCATCCATATGTATAAACACGCGTAGAAGACACACTTGATTAAATTTTATATATAATTCGTATACATAAAGATGAAGGGGGACATGCAGACGACAGGAAAGATTCTTGGCGTGTTTATGAAACACAAGAAACAAATGTGTGATAAAAGAGAGAGAGAGAGAGAGAGAGAGAGAGAGAGAGAGAGAGAGAGAGATAAAAGATGAATGCACTGTGTATGGGAATCAACGTACTACTGATGAGACCTATATGGGTAAATGGAAAAAAAGCTGCTACTGTTGACGAAGTTTCATGCACGTGGAGGCTTAAACACGAGTCAGTTTTTTAAACATGGCCGTGACAGATAATAATAAGATATGATTGAAATATAAGAAAATCAAATAGGAGTGTAATTAGAACAAACAACATACAATTTCCATTAAATCATCATTGAATCATTAACAAAAAAAATGGCAACTCATTTGATTGATAATGATTAGTTCTTCCACTTCAAATCCCGAGATGACTGACATAAAAATCAAAGCAAAGTAATCAACTGAAGTGGTAGAGAGAAGTAGCTTTAAAGAGTATGGAGAAGATGCCAGAAAATTATCAAGGAACCATTTGTCTTGGCCTTTACGATCTCCGGGCTGCCACAACTCTGGAGAGAGAGAGAGAGAGAGAGAGAGAGAGAGAGAGAGAGGCCGTATATAAAATTGGGGATGGAGGAAAAAAATAGAGAATATACAATTGGAGTGGAAAAAAATACGGAATATTAAATTGGAGAGAGAGAGAGAGAGAGAGAGAGAGAGAGAGAGAGAAATATGGTATATAAAATTGGAATGGAAAAATATGGAATATAAAATTGAAGAGAGAGAGAGAGAGAGAGAGAGAGAGAGAGAGAGAAATACGGTATATAAAATTGGAGGGGAAAAAATATGGAATATAAAATTGGAGAGAGAGAGAGAGAGAGAGAGAGAGAGAGAGAAATACGGTATATAAAATTGGAGGGGAAAAAATATGGAATATAAAATTGGAGAGAGAGAGAGAGAGAGAGAGAGAGAGAGAGAGAAATACGGTATATAAAATTGGAGGGGAAAAATATGGAATATAAAATTGGAGAGAGAGAGAGAGAGAGAGAGAGAGAGAGAGAGAGAGATCCTTGTCTTCATGATTTTGCATATACAATTTGGACAGCAAAAGGCACATTAGCTAAATCGATTAAACTTTCATGAAAAAGGCTTTGAAACTCATTAGTCTCCCCTTTTTTATTTTCATATCAGGTTCTTGGACTACAAATACCTAAATCTATAATTACTATTATTATTATTATTATTATTATCATTATTATTATTATTATTATTACTAAGTAAGCTACAACCCTGGTTAGAAAAGCAAGATGATATGAGCCCAAGGGCTCCAACTGAGAAAATACCCCAGTGAGGAAAGGAAATAAGGAAATAAGGAAATAAATAAACTACATGAGAAGTAGTTGATTAGAATAAAATATTTTATGAACAGTAATATCATCGAAATAAATATTTCATACATAAACGATTAAAACTTCAAAAAAAGAGGAAGAGAAATAACATAGAATAGTGTGCCCGAGTGTACCCTCAAGCAAAATAATTATATACGAAAATTTAATTGCCACCCCTATATATTTTTGCATTGCAAAATAATCAAAATTTCCTAACAGCCTTTTTATAATTATTCTTAATGCAGGGTCATTTAATTATGTGTCCTACAGACTTTATATAAAAATATTTATAAAAACTATAAAGTGCTAACTAGCCCCCCCTCTCTCTCTCTCTCTCTCTCTCTCTCTCTGCTGGTGTGCCTGAATGTCATTTTTACCTTTCACAATATTGCTTTTGTTAGTAACGCCAATATTAGCTTTTGAATCTATTCCCGTCTCTCTCTCTCTCTCTCTCTCTCTCTCTCTCTGCTTGTGTGCCTGTATGTCATTTTCACCTTTCACTATTTTCCTTTTGTTAATAACGCCAATATTAGTTTTTAAATCTATTCCGTCTCTCTCTCTCTCTCTCTCTCTCTCTCTCTCTCTCTCTCTCCTAACGGATTATCTAGGCGCTTTGAAACCAAACTAAATTACGTCTGACAG
>NC_090751.1:8354488-8379488 GCF_036898095.1 Palaemon carinicauda
AGTTTCTCTTTTGCTAAACACTGCGTTGCCTGCTACAATGTACAGCTGTCAGACGTCTCTTTAGCATCCTGTGAAGTTTACAGGAATTAATGTAGCCAACTGTACCAGTAAGGTCGAAAGAACAAGAGGATGTGCGTACTGTGGGAAAGATCAGAACGTAGTGTATCAGGCAACCGACCCCTCAATATAAGGATAACTGTGGGAAAGAAGATCAAAACGTAGTGAATCAGGCAACCGACCCCTCAGTGTAAGGATAACTGTGGGAAAGATCAGAACGTAGTGTATCAGGCAACCGACCCCTCAATATAAGGATAACTGTGGGAAAGAAGATCAAAACGTAGTGAATCAGGCAACCGACCCCTCAGTGTAAGGATAACTGTGGGAAAGATCAGAACGTAGTGTATCAGGCAACCGACCCCTCAATATAAGGATAACTGTGGGAAAGAAGATCAAAACGTAGTGAATCAGGCAACCGACCCCTCAGTGTAAAGATAACTGTGGGAAAGATCAGAACGTAGTGTATCAGGCAACCGACCCCTCAATATAAGGATAACTGTGGGAAAGAAGATCAAAACGTAGTGAATCAGGCAACCGACCCCTCAGTGTAAGGATAACTGTGGGAAAGATCAGAACGTGGAGCACCAGGCAACCGACTCTTTAATGTAAGGATAACTGTGGGAAAGCAGTTCAGAACGTAGTTCAGTTGGTATCCAAGGAGCGCACTCAGCGCTAGACAATTGAATGCCGGGGCGTGTGCAAGTGATCAATTCACATTCTTCTCTATTACACTAATCCAGAGTGAGAAATTTTATTGGGAAACAGGAATGATTTCTGCTGAGAGCACCAACGTCAACAAAAGCTTCGTTTCCCATATTCATATGTGTTATATAAATCTGCGTTGACATCATCACATATATTCAAGATACTTGAATGTGAACTTTGCTAAAGGATTCAAAAAGGACATGAGTCCTTCAAAAACTTGGAGCATGCAAAAGAGTTAAAAATGATTTTGAAGGATGATCTTAGAAAAGAAGTTAGGGCGAGAGTAGAACCACATGAAATACCATAAAAAAAAAAGAAGGTAGATACAGCACCAGTAACTTGAAAAAATAATATGGAGAAAAAAGGGCCCCAAGAACTCGCTTAAGAGAAGAGGAAATCGCACTAAATTGTAGGTAAACTTTATGCCAAGTTCCTGGTGACGTTAAATCTACGATACATGAATCATTGAGTAACTATGAAAGGACAACTATAATCTCCTCTATCAAAAACAGAGCACGTGCCTGGCTAAATATATAAATATAAATAAACAAATAAATAAATATAAATATATATATATATATATATATATATATATATATTCTTTCGATCACGCTCAGCGAAAAGACGGGTAACTACTGGTCTCTCGCCATCCCTCTGCTAGGGGGAGAGGGAATAGCCACACCTTGGTGAGAGGGGATGTAGAGATGTAAGGTGTAGGAGGCGGGAAGGGTTGAATTTGTGTGCGTGGGCGTGTGCTCATGCGCGCATATCTATCTAAATATTTAGCTGTCACTTTTGACGGGTCGTGAACACTAGTTTAGATAGGTTATTGGGCACCAGTCACTTCTTAACAAAATCTATAAAAAATGATTACAGATGAAATTCAAAACATATCACACCACTAAGTAACTTATCATACCTTTATTGGTATAATGTTAAATAAGGATGTGTTTACAGAAACGATAAAAGTCAAGTGTCAGGTATAAGGTATTAAATACAGGACTAACTTCTCCATTTTCCTTAATAAAAACCAAAACAGCGGAGCGATTTTTCCTTCTTTACTATTCCTTGTGGTACACCCAACGAACATACCACGCTAAAAACATTTCCTCGTCCTTGAGAAACGGCAAAATACTTAGGTAAAATGTTCACATAAGTACTTAACAAACATCAAATTACTAAGGCAACAAATAGCGATTACTACGATAAAGTCTTTTTTTGTGTTGAAATTGCAGACAAAAGTGTCTGGACATAAAAAGATAAGGTAAAAACAAGAAGTAAAAGAGTACGACTGACTAGGAGGGAAAAACCAATAAATGAAAAGAGGAAAACGAATTTATAGCTTGATATGCGGTGTGAAATGATGAATATCTTCAAATATAATCGACGAAATGACTGTGAAGGTCCAGAAGAGTGGTACACATGCAGTATAGGACCAGAAAAACAGCCATTAAAGGAATGGAAGGATTTACGTTTGGCTACAAAGGAGGGATAACGACTTTCCCCTACGAAGTTCAATTTGGCAGATTCCCAGCAGCTTTGGAACTATCAAAAGTCGAAAGTACAAAGAGGGGTTCAGTATGCCTTTTCCCTAGCCTGGGTGTTCGTATAACCTATGACAAAGACAAATAGTTTCACTTACAAAATTATAATCTTTATTATTAATATAATAATAATAAAGATAATAATAATAATAATAATAATAATAATTATTATTATTATTATTATCATCATTATTATTATTATTATCATTATTATTATTAGCTAAGCGACAACACTTGTTTGGAAAGCCAGATGCTATAATCCCAAGGGTTCCAGCAGGGAAAAATAGCCTAGTGAGGAAAGGAAACGAGGAACTAAATAAATTAAAAGTGAAGAAATCAACAATTAAAATAAAATATTTTAATTGTCATCAACCATTAAACTTTAAATATTACCTTCCATACAGAAACTATAAAAAAGAATAAGAAAAATGGAAATGAGATAGAATAGTGTGTCTGTGTGCACCCTTATTAATGAAAAAGGAAGGATAACGGTTGCTATATAGGCTAAACGATATTGTATATGTATAAAATATCTCGACAGTGTAACCTACACATTACAAAAACTTACATCTTACAAAGAAACTATTCTATGAATAAAAATTCTTTTCAACCGCCACAAAAATACAGAACATCATAATTTCCCTTGTGACTTACTGTACTAGAAGAAACGACTCAAGCCAAAACTCTCTCTCTCTCTCTCTCTCTCTCTCTCTCTCGAAGAAGAAGAAGAAGAAGAAGAAGAAGAAGAAGAAGAAGAAGATATGATTCAAGCCTATTCTCTCTCTCTCTCTCTCTCTCTCTCTCTCTCTCTCTCTCTCTCTCTAGAAGAAGATACGATTCAAGCCTATTCTATCTCTCTCTCTCTCTCTCTCTCTCTCTCTCTCTAGGAAGAAGAGGAAACGATTCAAGCTTATTTTCTCTCTCTCTCTCTCTCTCTCTCTCTCTCTCTCTCTCTCTAAGAAACGATGCAAGCCTATTCTCTCTCTCACTCTCTCTCTAAGAAACGATGCAAGCCTATTCTCTCTCTCTCTCTCTCTCTCTCTCTCTCTCTCTCTCTCTCTCAGAAAATTAAGTTTTCCTATAATCTTATGAAAAGCTCCATCCCAAAAAAAATTAAATTACATCGTCTGAACTAAATTAGCATGCGCGGCTCATAGGATTGTAAACAGATCCGGTATGTCTTATGTAAATTAAATCAACTTTTAAGAAAATGCCCAATTGCACCGGAACTCGACGAAGCGATTCAAAGTCTAGCCGAAACGAGTCGAACAGTCCCCTTTGTTTTCTCGTCTCCCTCGATATCTCAACATATTTGGGCTTCTAGGTTAGCAGGGAACATTTAATGTGAGGTCATTAACGAGATAGCCTACTTTAAAGAAATTTATGCTTCGCTACGTTGCTGATGCAAACGGCTAGAGGCTGTTTGTGTCGATTTCTGGCCCGCGTGAGAGAGAGAGAGAGAGAGAGAGAGAGACAGAGAGAGAGAGAGAGATAATTTCATCCTTTTATGTCTATATTGCATTTTTATCTAATTCAAATACGAGAGAGAGAGAGAGAGAGAGAGAGAGAGAGAGAGAGAGAAAGAATCATGTTTATACGAGTCTAAATTGCATTTCGGTATAAATCTAATTCTTGAGAGAGAGAGAGAGAGAGAGAGAGAGAGAGAGAGAATTCCATGCTCTTAAACAAGCCTAAATTGCATTTCGATCTAATTCAAATTCTTGAGAGAGAGAGAGAGAGAGAGAGAGAGAGAGAGAGAGAGAGAGAATATCATGCTTATAAAAGCCTAAATTACATTTTGATCTAATTCAAATTCTTGAATAGTGCCAACTAGACTCACTTCGTATATTGAAATTTTTCAAATCATTGATATACTGTATAACTCATCTTAACTAAAAATAAGAAACAAGGAGAGAGAGAGAGAGAGAGAGAGAGAGAGAGAGAGAGAGAGAGAATTTCATGGTTATAAAAGCCTAAATAACATTTTGATCCAATTCAATTTCTTGAATAGTTCCAACTCGACTCAGCCAAGATGTTGAAAGTTTTCAAATCACTTGATATATTTCTTATTTGAACTAAAAAAGAGAAACAAAAGAAAATAACAACCTCATTTAGATGCTTTTACGTGTGATGAAAACTAAGCTTTTATTTATAACACCATCCTTGATCTCGTAATAAAAACATACTTAACTCTACAATAACAATGAGGTTCATTTTAATAAGAATCCTAAGTAATGTTTTAAATGAGTGTGTTCCTATATCATTATCATCATCATCCGTTACTAGTCCACTGCACAACAAAGGCCTTAGACATGTCTTTCCAGTTGCGTCTCTTTATGGTCGTTCTGTGCCAGTCAACGCCAGCAAAAATTTCTTAGTGCGTCAATCCATAATCTTCTCTTTCTTCCCATGCTTCTTTTACAATCTCTAGGGACCCATTCTGTTATTCTTAATGTCCATCTATTGTCTATCATTCTCATCATATGTCCATTTCCTTGTCTTACACGTTGTTAGAATATCCTCTACCATAGCTATAATTCAATACGTTTAGCAATATATACAATTGTAGTAAACATAAAACGTACAAATGCACACACATAAGAAAAACCTCGCCTCTGTTAGACTTAGCTGGCCTAAAGCCAGCAGATATTTTGCTCATCTGAGTATCCCCCCGACAACCCCCCCCCCCCTAAGAAAAATTAACATACTACGCTTCATGGAAGTCTCTCTTCACTATTCTTCAGTGTCACTCCAGGTGCCTTCCAGCACATCAATCACAGATTCTTCTTTCCGGTTTTAACTTATTTTATTCTGGAATGGGGTGTTTCCCTTTTATACAGCATATATACGGTATACATGTGTATATAAATACATAGATGTAAATGTACGTATATACACATCTATACTTTATATACATATGTAAGTACTTTATATATATATATATATATATATACATATATATATATATGTGTGTATATATATATATATATATATATAATTAATCTATAAATACATATATATCTACATTAAATATCTGCCAATATATGAATTCTTTTACTAGCCTATAATAATAGCAGGTCAACACAAACAAGGCAAAAATGTCTTTAACATGCTTGAACATTTCCTACTCAATCTATCCCCTTCATGTGCAAATACTGTAGAGACACTTTTCAAATAATAATACTGAAACATTGCAGCCTCGAATTAGTATCAATGTCCAAATTCTACTGGCGCCCTACAAAATCCTGTCATCAACCATTAAACTTTAAATGAGATCAACCATAATGATCTAAGTAAATGGAGCTTGAATCTCAATAATGCATCATTAGGTTCGTCCTTTTAAACGAGTCATTTACCGTTTGGGCTTCTAAAAGTCCGCAGATGTAGCTTCCTTCACTCTTTTAGGGAAGTATTCGAGGAATTAAGTTTCGACCTCATTGGACCCCAAAACTAAGTTTTATGTTCTTTTATCATTATTATTATTATTATTATTATTATTATTATTAGTAGTAGTAGTAGTAGTAGTAGTAGTAGTAGTAGTAGTAGTAGCAAAGCTACAACCCTAATTGGAAAAGCAGGATGCTGTAAGCCCAAGGGACCCAACAGGGAAAAACAGCCCAGTGAAGCAAGGAAATAAGGAAATAAATAAACTACAAGAGAAGTAATGAACAATCCAAATAAAACATTTTAAGAACAGTAGCACCATTATAAACTGAAAAATAAAAATAAAAATAAAAACTAGAGGAAAGAGAAATAAGATAGAATAGTGTGCCCGAGTGTACCCTTAAGCAAGAGAACTCTTACAAGATATTCAAATGCCATTCAGACTTAGAAACATTAACGAACAGGTTTTTTACATCTTATTTTCAGTCATCGTTATTTCCACAAGACAAGATACTATGCAAGGTTATGAGAGCTCTATAATGAAACCTATTATTCTTTTCTATAACCAAGAGAAAACCAATCATGAATGAATACAGTTCAGGATGAAAGTATACATATAAAGAAATCTACTTCTTAACTATGCATATAAGTCAATCTAATTCTTTCTGCAAACTACTACTCCCCTTCTTGTGTGAAAACGAGACTAGAACAGTGACCCATTCATTACATTGCTTTCGACATGTAAATCAATCACTGTCACATTTTCAGTAATAAACACAAACTCAGTCCATAAATATTCAAGAGTCAATTTCTGAAAAGTAGGATAAAAAACATAGGCTACTTAGAAGTCATTCTGTAAATAGGTATGTCTTTATTTTACGTAATGAGAAGGGATCATCACTGATATTTGAAGATCGGAATATTGTCGAATCCCTGAACTTGAAAAGCTCACACTATCTCTACCTCAACCCAAACACTTCCATTTCCTTCTCATTTCCGCTGCAATCAAAGACGCTATGAGCCCCATTTTTTCATCTCGCCCTCCTTGCAAACCCGTTCATGGATGTAAACAAGATATCGGAAAGCAAGATAGATGAACTCCACTCGCACCATTACCAACTGGAGATTGGATTCAGCTCTGAAGAAATGGGGGCGAAAACAGTAATGAGGGACAAAGTGACTGTATATCAGAGTTAAATTGACATGAGTTGGGCATCGGTATTAACTACGAAAACTGATCTTTCTTCGGGGGATACAAGAAAGATAAAGAGGGAACACAACTTGGTAAAGTTATTTTATCTTAAATATGATACTGTCAATTTGAACATTTGGCCGGATGCATATGGTAATAAAAGGCGTAGGCAATATTTCTTCGTTTAAGGAGATATTTATTTTAATGTTACTGTTCTTAAAATATTTTTATTTTTCCTTGAAAGGAAACAAGGAAAAAAATTACAAAAGAAGTAATAAACAATCAAAATAAAATATTTTAAGAACAGAAACAACATTAAATTAGATCTTTCGTATATATACATAATAAAAGAAAGAAAAAAAAGAGGAAGAGAAATAAGGTAAAACAGCGTTCCCAAGTGTACCCTCAGTCAATATACATTTTACCACAAAAGGGAGTGGCTCCGAAGAAAAAATAACAAAACAGTAACTCTCATCTTCATCCGTGAACTCCTGAGTGGTGAATAAATCTCGCATGCATTATAATTACCGCATTAGTCGCTTCATAAACCTACACATACGGCTTATTAGTATCTCGTTAAGCCCCCATACTCATAGTGAAGCATTAATCCACAATTAACATTGCCCTTCCCTTCCATTACGTCTCTGACAGTATATATACTAAAACTTTCTACTTTCTCTCCTGTACCTCAAAGCATTTCACACTCGGGCACACTATTCCACCTTATTTCTCTTCCTCTTTTTTTTTGCTAAAGTTTATATAGTTTATATAGGAGAAATTTATTTTAATGTTACTATTCGTACAAATGTTTTATTTTTCCTTGTTTCCTTTACTCACTGGGCTATTTTCCCTGTTGGAGCTACTGGGCTTATAGCAGCCTGCTTTTCCAACTAGGGTTGTAGTTTAGCAATTAATAATAATAATAATAATAATAATAATAATAATAATAATAATAATACTAATGATAATAATAATAATAATAATAATAATAATAATAATAATAATAATAATAAAATGTTAGCAATTCAACGTTTTTCACGTTCGCGCTCAACGTCCATACAATGACTTCAATACGGAAAAGTTGGCTCAAGCTTATAAAGGTTTGGCTATGATGTAATCGAAATACAACTTATCGAAAATGGATCAACAACAATAATAACAATCTAGTCATTTAATTACAATGTAACCTCTAGCATATCACACATATTTACAATTACAAATGTAACAATGCCCTTCGCTAGCTATGAGGTTCTTTCAGCTTTCATGGACCACCATTTTTCCAGCCACACACATCAATAAGATGGGTTTTCTTTCCAGCATAACGCAAGCAATGAAGAAAATTGTCTTCCCTGCATACGGCTATTTACGATATTGGCTCCTCCCGGTCTTACTGAAAAGCCAATCACGTAAAAACCCCCCACAATCCATTATGCTAGTCTCCTCCAACACAGCCATCTGCTGCCGGCTTTGTCGAACATCTTAAGAGAGGAAGTTTCCGAAAAGATGTATTGAGAATGATTAGGTTAATTATTTCTATCAAGGTGATGTTGGAAAACCCCGAAGGAAACGCCGCGGTTTCAAATAACAATAAGTTACCTTTCAGGTGAGAAAATGCATTCTAAAGCCCAAAGAAGTGATGTCAGGTAAATGATTTACTAAGATGAAACGTTAATTCGAAAATCGATATTATTGTTATTATCAGTAGTAGTAGTAGTAGTAGTAGTAGTAGTAGTAGTAGTAGTAGTAGTAGTAGTAGTAGTAGTAGTAGTAGTAGTAGTAATAATAATAATAATAATAATAATAATCAAAACAATAATATTATCACTTCTATAACTAGCCTAATACCTTAACTTCAGTAGAATCAAACATGACATCATGACTACATTCGTGACTATATACCAAAAAATAAGCAAATAAAATGAAAAGTAACTTTTTAAAAAAAAAATTCATGCCTCGCGTGACACTGGCCATATGAATAAAAAATGGGACAAAAATATAACATTAGATTAAAAAAACGATATCAATAATACCAGACATTGAGAGAACAAATTCTATTCATTATATCTCTTCACTTAATCCACAATCATACAGAACAGCATTTGCAATTTAAACTTTCCTCGCAAACATGTCTACCTATCTTCCTTTTAAATGATAAGAGCTGCAACGTAAGCTCTCTCTCTCTCTCTCTCTCTCTCTCTCTCTCTCTCTCTCTCTCGCTCTCTCTCTCTCTCTTACAACAAACACTGTATAGCATAATAGACTATGTTGCAGTTTTATTTGAAAATCAGTTAGTTGCATCTCTCTCTCTCTCTCTCTCTCTCTCTCTCTCTCTCTCTTACAACAAACACTGTACAGCATAATAAACTGAGTTGCATTTTTATTTGGAAATCAGTTAGTTCTCTCTCTCTCTCTCTCTCTCTCTCTCTCTCTCTCTCTCTCTCTCAAAATATTAGTTTTGCCTTAATTATGCCACATAGTCAAGTCATGTTGAATAAGCTTGGTAAGCTTTTTCATATAAAAGTATGTGGTACGTTTGAATATTTATATGAAATATTCTAGAGAATTTCTTAACTTTTTATTCTAATACTAAAATTATAGTGCATAACATCCTCCACGGCTTCCATAATTAATCCTAAATTTACGAAAATATCATAATCATTTGCTAACTATTATCATCTACAAAGCAAAAACATAAACGCAAACAAACACACAATAACAGAAACGTATTTGCTATTTACATATTCATAACTGTATCCTTTTGTTTTTGACAAAAACATAAGCTCTACCTACATAAGACTAACTCGTATCAATATTCAACTCAAGCAGCAAAAATTAGTGTTAAACAAGAAGAGGCTAACTTACATAATAATAAAATTGAAATTAAAAATAAATAATGAATATAAGGTAAATTCTAAAATGCCAAACGACATTCTCCCAACACACAGTGAACTTAATTTCAATCCCACACATATAACCTACTGACGCTGAACTCTATGTCTAAATCAAAATCTTAAAATTGAAAATGGAGAGCAACATATCTTAAATACGATTAAAGCCCTTGGAGCCCCAGGTATGTTTGTTGAATATAAATATATAATAGCTTGCCGAATTGGCTTAGTCTAAACACTACTAAATTGAAACATTAAAATCAACAACATTTCCACAACTATTCGAGTTTAAGAATAAAACTCTACAAATAACACGTTACTGAACTTTTCTCACTTTGATTCTTCCCAGTTTCCAGCCCAACCGTTCAACTGTTCAATTAAGAAGATACTTATTCCTTTTTGATAATGCTTTGACTCGTTCAAATCTTTCTCGAAATCACAAAAAATTTGTGAAACATTAAGGGTTATTTTTTACTCATCTCAGCCTACATCACCATTATATAACTCTCCATAACAATGCCACCATTATCTAATTTCGACTTAATCTAAATTTAATACTTTTGTATGTTCAACTGTATCTGATGTGAATCCTACTCCTATTATTATTATTATTATTATTATTATTATTATTATTATTATTACTAGCCAAGCTCCAACCCTAGTTGGAAAAGCAAGATGCTATAAGCCCAAGGGTTCCAACAGGAAAAAATATCCCAGTGAGGAAAGGAAATAAGTAAATAAATAAATAAAGTATAATAAATTTCTTGATACGTCTGTGTTCCATTCGAATTCTGTTGAGACATTAATTCTAGTAATACTGACATCCAGCCTGCGGGAAAACCCCACAATAAACACGCAAGGCACTGCAGTGGTCTATGCCTACGGAGGTCAATCACTGCAGTTTTTGAACGAGAAATGTCATTAATCGCCAATTTTACAACTAATCCACTCTACCTCGAAGCTGCAGTATATAGTATATATAATGTTTATAAACTAATTACCTATATGTACATTTACAGTAACATATTCATATATATATATATATATATATATATACATACAATTATATTTACTAGCACAATTATTGCATTGAAAATTCAATTTGATTGTGAACAATAACAAAAAAAGCCTAAATTTTATTGTGAACCAAAATACACTTGTCATAACACAACTGACACATAAACCTATTCTACATACCATCCACCTACTTTTGCACCACCCTGTATGTACACACACACACACACACGCACACACACACACACACATATATATATATATATAGCCTATATATATATATATATATATACATATATATATATATATATATATATATATATATATATATATATTATATATGCATATATGAACCTCAAAAACTGTTACTATTGTAAAAAATTATAATGATAGGGTAAATAAAAAGATGAAAGGTACCGTACCATGCGCATTGTATTAAATACAATTTCAGTCATCATAAATAGTAGATAAGTAAAAATTTATACACTTTTACGACTATATTAAATATAATTTCAGTCATCATAAATAGTAGATAAGTAAAGAATTATACACTTTTACGAATATATTTACCTCCACCACCAGTATGGTGTAACAAAACATGTAAGCCATCTTAGTAAAATGTTAAATATCTAAAAGAATCTAATCTTAAACGGTTACCTTAGTACCCAGCACTCTCATAAAAAATAACTCTATATTGCAAGTCAATATCTAACCAAATTATATATTCAGAAAGCTAATAAATCCCAAACGATTAAAAAAAACTAAGAGTTGAGAAAGCAGTCCTTACGTCCAGCATAAATTTAGGTTACGATCAACATTGCATCACAGACTTGATCCATTTTGCATCCTCTCAGACACGATATTAGATCACAGCGCTTTAGTCTAGGGTCACGAATATCCCTTTCCTTCGTGTGCTCGTAGGAGTTTGTGTTTAACAGAGAAGGATTTTTTTATAGTTTATATATCTAAGATCTAATTTAATGTTGTTGCTGTTCTTGACTTTTTTTTTAATTGTTCATTACTTCTCTTGCAATATATTTATTTCCTCATTTCCTTTCGTCACTGGGCTATTTTTCCTTGTTGGAGCCCTTGGGTTTATAGAATCCTGCGTTTTTCAATAAGGTTGCAGCTTAGCCAATAATAATAATAATAATAATAATAATAATAATAATAATAATATATATAAATATGAATATATATATATATATATATATACTGTATATATATATATATATATACAGTATATATATATATATACAGTATATATATATATATATATACAGTATATATATATATATATATACTGTATATTTATATATATACAGTATATATATATATATATATACTGTATATATATATATATATATATAGATAGATAGATATAATCATTAGTCTTACCCAAAAATATGGTCCATAATTTCAACAGCAATCTTCAATTAGGCCTATGCCAAGGATAAGCATTTTGCAGGGAAAAGTCGCAAAAATGTACCAAAATCTTCCAAAAGGAAACTCTTTCGACTATTGACTTACTGAAAGGCAGTTGTTACATTGAAAATAAAGAGACCCACAACAAACTTTAAAAAGCAGTCTAAAATCTACGAATTAAACAACTATTAATAATCGTACGAATACGTATTTTATAATCTAGATTGATGAATAAGACATTCCTTATATGGAAGATGTAATGACGGGTTAAATTAACGTTCCTTTACTTATGGCTGATGCAATAACGGGTTGAATTAACATTACCTTATTTATGGTAGACGTAATAACGTTTTAAATTAACGATCCTTTATAAAAGGCAGATGTAATAACGGAATAAATTAACGTTCCTTTATATATGGCAGATGTAATAACGGGTTAAATTAACTTTATTTATGGCAGATGTAATGACGGGTTTAATTAACGTTCCTTTATTTATGGCAGATGTAATAACGGGATAAATTAACTTTATTTATGGCAGATATAATGACGGGTTTAATTAACGTTCCTTTATTTATGGCAGAAGTAATAACGTTTTAAATCAACATCCCTTTATCTATGGCACATGTAATAACGTGTTAATTAACGTTCCTTCATTTATGGCAAACATAATAATTGGTTAAATTAACGTTCCTTTATTTATGCCAGATGTAATAACGGGTTAAATTAACGTTCCTTCATTTATGGCAAACATAATAATTGGTTAAATTAACGTTCCTTTATTTATGCCAGATGTAATAACGTGTTAATTAACGTTCCTTCATTTATGGCAAACATAATAATTGGTTAAATTAACGTTCCTTTATTTATGCCAGATGTAATAACGGGTTAAATTAACGTTCCTTTATTTATGACAGAAGTAATAAAGGATTAAATTAACGTTCCTTTATCTATGGCAGACGTAATAACGGGTTAAATTAACGTTCCTTTATTTATGGCAGATGTTATAAAGGATTAAATTAACGTTCCTTTATCTATGGAAGACGTAAGAACGGGTTAAATTGACGTTCCTTTATTTATGAACGTAATAACGGGTGAAATTAATGTTCCTTTATTTAGGACAGACGTAATAACAGGTTAAATTAAAGTTCCTTTATTTAATGCAGATGTAATAACGGGTTAAATTAATGTTCCTTTATTTATGAACGTAATAACGGGTGAAATTAACGTTCCTTTATTTATGGCAGACGTAATAACAGGTTAAATTAACGTTCCTTTATTTAATGCAGATGAAATAACAGGTGAAATTAACGTTCCTTTATTTATGGAACACGTAATAACAGGTTAAATTAACGTTCCTTTATTTACGACAGATGTAATAATGGGTTAGATTAACGTTCCTTTATTTATGGCAGACGTAATAGCGGGTTAAATTAATGTCCCTCTATTTATGAACGTAATAACGGGTGAAATTAACGTTCCTTTATTTATGGCAGACGTAATAACGGGTTAAATTAAGGTTCCTTTATCTATGGCAAACGTAATAACGGGTTAAATTAACGTTGTTATACATGGCAGACGTAATAACAGGTTAAATTAACGTTCAGTTATTTATGGCAATGTAATAACTGGTTAAAATTAACGTTCCTTTATCCATGGCAAACGAAATAACAGGTTAAATAAACGTTCCTTTACCTATGGCAGACGTAATAACGGGTTAAATTAACGTTCCTTTATTTATGACAGATGTAATAACGGGTTAAATTAACATTCCTTTATTTATGGCATAAGTAATAGCGGGTTAAATTAACGTTCCTTTATTTATGGCATAAGTAATAACGGGTTAAATTAACGTTCCTTTATTCGTGACAGATGTAATAACGGGATAAATTAACATTCCTTTATATATGACAGAAATAATAAAGGGTTAAATTAACGTTCCTTTATTTATGACAGATGTAATAACGGGATAAATTAACGTTCCTTTTTATATGGCAGAAATAATAAAGGGTTAAATCAACGTTCCTTTATTTATAACAGATGTAATAACGGGATAAATTAACGTTCCTTTATATATGACAGACGTAATAAAGGTTAAATTAACGTTCCTTTATTTATAACAGATGCAATAACGGGATACACTAACGTTTCTCTATATAAGACAGATGCAATAACGAGTTAAATTAACATTATTTATTTATGGAAGATGCATAACTGGTTAAACTAACGTTCTTTTTTATATGACAGAAGTAATAACGTGCTAATTAACGTTCCTATTGATGTAGCAAATGTAATAACATTTTAAATAAGGGTAACAGAATTATAATTTCCTTACATGGAATCATAAATTCTTCACTTTAACCAAACAATAAGAAAAAACTAATCCTTCTATTGTACCAAATGCCATAACACAAAAAAAAAAAAAAAAAAAAAAAAACTTGTCTGAAACCCCATATTTATCGAAATCATAATCTCAAAAAAATATAATAAGTAAATAAATAAATAAATAAATAAACCTTATATTGTACTAAATACCACAACACTCGCTTACCTGAAACACCATATTTTTTTCTAAATCATAATCTCCAAACAAGAGAAAAAAAAATAAACCTTATATTGTACATCAAACGCCATAATTCTCTCACTCACAAAAAAACCTTACCTGAAACCCCATAATCTTTAAATCATAATGCCCTAACGAATACCTTCACTCTCATTCGCATTGATAAACTTCCACCCACTACGCTCAGGTTGTGCTTTGTCACACCATGCAATATCTAGACCCGAATCCCTTTCCATTCGTTCAATGGCATTGTCACTCACTGAATGGTTTACAGCAAAACGGGTTTAATGACGCCTACGCATGACTCACTTCGCCACTGTATCATAATTACCCTCCGGTATCATACCATCCCCCCCCCCTCTCTCCCAAACCTGGGGCTACCAGGTAGCTTTGGCTGTCCACTCTCCTCCCTACTTGCATTTATATGAATTCTTTACGCACTGAGCATTGAATGTTTCCGATCGCAGCTATATATAGCACGGCTACGTTTATTGGTCGGTGTGGAGTCTGTTAGCAGTGTGTAACGTTTCAGATGTATATATATATATATATATATATGAATACGTGTGCAGATATATTTCAAATATATTCTAATTTATACTGCATAAACAACATGCAATATGTATCATTATTCACACATATATATATATATATATATATATGTATATATAGGTTATAGTATATAGTATATATCCTTGATGTTCTAGATACCTCGTGTAATTTCAGAGCAAGCTATAGGCCTATCTCTTATGTACTATCTCTTATGTACCTTCGAGTAATACGACCAACTTATCATACTTAAATACTTATCGAAACGTTAATCACACTTGCCTTACATAATGGTGACATTACAAAGCAACTAGTGGCATATTTACAAACCCCTTTCACACCCTGTAATAACGGTTGATGGACATAGGGCTAATAAAGCTTATTGGGCCCATGGGTTCAATAGACCTGCAACCACGCACATCTCTGACCATCACTTAACCACCAATTTAGTCTACCTCTGCCCGAACGAACACACAAATACACACACATGCAATACATACATAACATCATTGACCATCACTAGGTTAAATCATCAAATCGCTCACAAAAACAAATACACAATTGCTTCCAGTAGCTTGTGTATATAATCAGTTTAGTTTATTCATACACACATACACATAATTGACAATCCTTCAATCTAGCCACATGCAAACATTTAAATATAGACACCTGCAAGCTAACCTGCATCCACTATTCTAGGTATCTGAAAATCATTATACCATCAGTTAAATTTAGCTGAGCAAACACTTCTACACATACAAACTAATACATACCATCACACTTGAACCATCTACTCTAGCCGTGCAAACATTTATACACACACATACACAAACATACTATAACACTTGAACCATCAATTTAGTCTAGGCACGTAAACACGGATACATCTACAAACGCTAATAATTCATTCTTGTCGTGCATACATACATATATAGCCACAAACACACATCTAGCATAGCTTAACAAATCTACTCATTCAAATACACATACATCTCTCACTATCACTTAACTATCAATTTAATAATGAAAATACATACATCTCTAACCACCACTTGACCACGATATTAGCTTAATCATCCAAACACATAGCCTAGGCCTACATTCATTATCTGGACAACAGTTAAATATCAAGATCACCGGCCGGAGGTGCTGTCCGGTCAATATGTGTGTGTGTGTGTGTGTGTGTGTGTGTGATTCGTTCTAATTTCCAGACCCAAAGCATGCATGCCAACGTACACACATAGCCTAGGCCTACATTCGTTATCTGAACACCAGTTAAATGTTAAGATCCCCGGCCGGAGGTGCTGTCCGGTCAATATGTGTGTGTGTGTTTGTGTGTGTGTAATTCGTTCTAATTTCCCGACCCAACGCATGCATGCCAACGTACACACATCCTAGGCCTACATTCATTAACTGAACATCAGTTGAGCGTCAAGAGCCCCCAGCCGGAGGTGCTGTCCGGTCAATCTCTGTGTGTGTGTGTGTGTGTGCAATTAGTTCTGATTTCCCCACCCAAAGCACACATACAAACGTACACACAAACCCGGTCGATGTTACTTCACATCCGAATAACGTCGCCTCTGTCACATCAGGCAACGACCCGGTACATCAGCTGAGCCGAGATGCATGAGAAAGTTACGCACGAAGGGCTAAGGATATTATTCAAGGTCAACGTAGGACTCCACATCTGGCAACGTTAGGGACTAAAATTAGTCCCTGCTACAGAAATTGCAAGGTTGACTAATGCAGCGTGAGTG
Organism: Palaemon carinicauda; assembly: GCF_036898095.1. NCBI lineage: Eukaryota > Metazoa > Arthropoda > Malacostraca > Decapoda > Palaemonidae > Palaemon > Palaemon carinicauda. The sequence goes on from NC_090751.1 coordinate 8,371,564, forward strand.
ACCATAGCCTTTGCAACGCCATATTACATAACCGAACAGCTTCAATAAAGTAAATTATAGGTATATGTATGGGTCAATAACAACGCCATCTGGGTGCAGCCAATAAAATGAATGTGAATGTAGCACAACAGAAAGAATTTAAAATCTTTTAAAAATCAAAATTTTCATAAATACAGCTATTATTCACCAGTAAATTAAGATTTCCTCTTGTTTTGTTAGTTTTTAGTTTATATAGGAGATATTTATATTAATGTTGTCCTTAAATTATTTTTTCCTTTTTTCCTTTCCTCGCTGGGCTATTTTCCCTGTTGCAACCTCTGGACTTACAGCATCCTGCTTTTCCAACTAGGGTTGTAGCTTAGCTACTAATAATAATAAATCTATGTAGTGCTATGTAATCATGCCATTCATACATTCACATCATCACGACACCCTTTTACTGGCAATGAGAGGAAAGGAGAACACCTGAAACAAAGCTCAAAAGGCCATTAACCTGCTAACGTATATAGGAGGACCCAAAGTCGTTCTATCAAGGTCAAGGTCCGAAACAACTGGGTTACCCAGCTAGGTTCGGGATCGTTTTGTTTACACCAGCATCAGATTCCGGTTAAGAGTTGTTTACAGATGCATCTTCAATTTGCCGTCTAGGACAATCATGGGTCTATGGTTCTCTATAGGTCTATGGTCATCCATAGGTTTCCTAAGCCAAGCACAAATAAAACATATAGCCTATGTAGATTAATAAGTGTCTGATGTACAATTGGTTCATGATAAGAGGAATATACATTCTATGTATGCAACGATTAAGAAATAAGAAATAGAATGGAAATATAACCGATAAACCAACCAGATAAAGAATTCCTAGAATGTTGTTAATTTGTTCTCTTCATTTATTTATTTCCTTATTTCCTTTCCTCACTGGGCTATTTTTCCCTGTTGGAGCCCCTGAGCTTATAGCATCTTGCTTTTCCAACTAGGGTTGTAGCTTGGATAGTAATAATAATAATACTAATAATAATAATAATAATAATAACATACATGTAATACGAAATCCAAAGGCAAAAATAATCCACCATAAGTAGCAGACCACCGGTTGGTTATCATATTTAATTAGTTAATTCAACTAGAAATATATAAATAAATAAATAAAAATCGAATCAATAAGAAATCGTATCTAAACCTCTGACCCAACACGATCGTCTAGCGATAAATTACATAGGCCTAGCATTTAACAATTGCAAGCTCGCCGGGGCACGCCCTCAACTCCCACATTAAAGGTGGCGATCTCGATCAACACTCCCCTCGTGCAATAACCATCTCTCTTGCAACACGGCTCTAGAGGCTCGTCCATATCTCTTATTGGTAATCTCTGCATCTTTATAGAACAATATCTTTGTTTACTCATGTTCATTTTCAGTACTTTACTCATATTCATTTTCAGTACTTTACTCATATTCATTTTCAGTACTTTACTCATATTCATTTTCAGTCCTGACATCGATTCTGCAGGTTAGGCCACACAGATTCCCCAGTCACAGAAGGATGAGGGCTTCATTTATTAGGAAATATATATTTACAATTATTCGATTTATATCATATATACATCATTATATACCAAAATTAATATTTCTATTATATATACATCATTATATATCTAAATGAATATTTTTTACCTAACATATAGCCTACTGTATTCATAGGATACCAACTGACATAGACACACACACACCACACGTCGTCCTTATGACATACACACACACACTCTCACTCCCTCACTCACTCTCACTCTCTCATAGTGAGAGGGAGGAAGAAGCGTTTTCCCCTACAGCCGCGTTAGTACGAACTTCCTTTCCGGAGGGGCGTCTTACCTTGTTTCCGGACCGGCATCTTGGGCGGTTGTTCGTATCCACTTGCCAAGAAGAAAATCCTTTTTTTAAGAGTTGTGTTTTATCTGGTTCAATCCCTGGTTTAAAATAACGGGGGGTGGTTCCTTCTAGGAGGGGGGGAACCTTACTCACTACACTTTCAATCGACCCGGTAGATTCTCTTCGTCGTTTTAACTGAATTACACAAAACTGACACCAGTGAAATATTTCTCCGGGCGGCTAAACACCTGATAGAGCTCCTCGCTTATTTTCACGGTTAAACACTTCACTATTCTCGCGCTAACTTCGGAAACACTAAGCACAGGCTTGACAGGTCGGTTGCGCCAAGCCAACAGACATGGCGACTTGACTAGAGTGTTGGAGTTTGCGCTTTGACATCCCGCTCGGCACACGCGCATACACACACACCCATATTCAAGTTTCCATTTTCGTTGCCTTAATATGAAGATAAACGCCCTCTACCTTATCCAAATCACTATTATATACATATATCTTACTAATAAAAATTCATAGATAATCTTACATCTTAATATCACTGGTAGGATAACACCGATAGATTATTATCGAGCGATATCTTGCATCTGTATCCTGCTGGATCTCTGCAGCTGGAAAGGGAGAGTTGCCAATACGAAACGTTAATAACAATTTTTCTTTTTTCACACGGGATTCTATCTTTAAAAACTATATTCCTTTCAGTTTTAATATTAGTGGAGATACTAATATCATACGATAGGAGATTTGAATGCGCGTTCATGAAGTAAACACAGTGGGGACTAAAGATGATGAAATGAACGAAACCCAGAGAAATTCCCGCGATGATTTCGTTCAAAACATTCAATGCTGATAACTCCAACGTATCTACTACAAGACTTGCAGTAGTGGTGGACCCTATTACTTCAGCATAAGCGGTGAAATTCGAAATGTAATTCACAACTTGTTCTTGCCGTATGGCGTTCGAGATTATATTATCTAAATGTAGATACAATACAGTTAAACTTTACGACTATCCCTAACTCAGCTGAGCCTACTATCCCATACGTAATTTAATATTAGATTTCTTTCCTCATTTAAAATCGCTCCTGGAACGTGAGAATGGTTTGACAGAAGGCAATGCAGTAGATATGGAAATGTGAATTCCTTGTAATCAAACACGTAGTAATTAATCATATTATTATTCTCTGTCTCCAACTGGTTTGATCAGTTAAAATAAGACCGGACTAGTCCTATGCTTCTCGCATTTCCTTGAATAATATGGAAAGCTATGATTTCCAGGTTTTTTTTTTATTTTGTTTAGGTAAAGAAATGAAATTAAATAACAGATGGGAGATACTAAAAAAGGAAATCTTCATGGTTTTCTTTGGCTAAATATAAGAGAATTCATAAGAATTCATAAGCAGTAAATTCATTTTAATTACTTTAAATTCGTTTTGTTGTGCTCTCTCTCTCTCTCTCTCTCTCTCTCTCTCTCTCTCTCTCTCTCTTTTATATATATATATATATATATATACAATAAATGCAGTCCACTACAGGACAAAGGCCTCAAACATGTCCTTGCTCATGTCTAGGGTTTGGCTTGTTTTCCTCACGCTGGCCACTGCGGACTGGTGATGGTGGGAGACTTTAGTATGATCGCTCACAGCAAACCAACCTAATATGGGTAGTAAGCTTTGCTAATCATATCGAAACAAACCCTTACACGCGTTAAGGTATCCCCACTCAGAAAGGAATATATATATATATATATATATATATGTATATATATATATATATATATATATATAAACAGGTTCACTGTGTAGTGGTGTAGCACAGGGTTCACTTCTAATATTTTCACAATACAAATTCTATTTCCACGGCTATCATCTTCCACTCTACCCACACGACCTGCCTATGAATAAATTAATTTGTTTATTCTTTCATCTTCTCCGTTCTTGACGATTTTTTTCTACGCATCTTCTGATATGTTACATTATCAAATCTTTTAATACCTTATATTATTATTATTGTTATTATTATTATTATTATTATTATTATTATTAAATGCTAAGCCACAACCCTATTTGGAAAAGCATGATGCTATAAACCCAAGGACTCCAACAGGGAAAAATAGCCCAATGAGGAAATGAAACAAGGAAATAGATAAACTACAAGAGCAGTAATAACAATCCAAATAAATCATTTTAAGATAATTTATAACAGTAAAGTAGATCTATCATATATAAACTATAAAAACTTCATAGAAACAAGAGGAAGAGAAACAAGATAGAATAGTGAGCCCGAGTGTATCCTCAAGCAAGAGAACTCTAACCTAAGATAGTGAAAGACCATGGTACAGAGGCTATGGCACTACCAAGGACTAGAGAACAATGGTTTGATTTTGGAATGTCCTTCTTCTAGAAGAGCTGCTTACCATAGCTAAAGTGTTTGCAGAACTATTCCTTTATACTGTTGTTACTGTTTTTTAAAATATTCTATGGTCAATTTTTTCTCATACCGTTTATTTCCTTAATTTTTTTCCTCACTAGGCTATTTTTCCCTGATGGAGCCCTTGGGCTTATAGCATCTTGCTTCTCCAATTAGGATTGTAGTTTGGATAATAATAATAATAATAATAATAATAATAATGATAATAATCATAATAATAATAATAATAATAATAACAATAATAATAATAATAATAATAATAATAATAATAATAATAATAATAATAATAATGATAATAATAATAATCCCACCTTAGCTTCAATAGACAACTGAAGTCTCCTAAAATTTCTGCACATCCTCTACTACCCTTTTTTATCTAAATTACTTTTTCTCTCGTCCTACAATTGTCCGTTGTATTCATTCCTTAATACCTATGAGATTCAACAGATTTAACTATTCACCATCCATATTGAGTTTTATTTCCCCATCTTACCGAGGACCGTATAGTTAACGTCATCTGGATTCTTTTCTTCTAGTGAGAAAATTGGGGAAGAGGAGATATTACACACGCACACACACATACACACACACACACACACACACACATATATATATATATGATATATGTGTGCATACACTCACTCATACACACATATATATATGTATATATATACACACGTCTATATAGCCTATACTATATGTGTGTATTTATATATATATATATATATATGCGTGTGAATTTATGTATGCACTCATATAGATGTATATAGTATATATATGCATATATATACTGTATATATATATATATATATATATACATACATACATATATATACACTGTACCGTATACATATCAATGAGTTTATCAATCAACACACATCATCTGAATTCTACGCACCTAGTTATTCGCCTACTCATCTAGTTTTACATAGATTTCCAGATGCTCCCAGTCGCGTGCACTTCCCCTATTATAATAAACGAATGATTAAAGCACATAGTCAGCCTCCTAAGAGAGCAACTTGGCCTCCGACATGCAAATAGGAAAGGTGCGTGTTTTGCATGAAGAAGCAATCAGGATGGCCACACGAGTACCAAAAGAACAAGCACAAGCGAACGGGAAATGCAAAATAGCGGGAGTAAAGAACGGAAATAAGAGTTCTATTAACAGAAGAGGAGTAAAAGGGAAAGGAAATTGGAATTTTATTAATAGTGCAGGATCAATATGAAGAAGTGATGTTATGGATAACATCTTTATGATAAAGGATTAGAAGGTAAAACTTTTAAGAAGTGGAAATGTTATGGATAGTATATTTATGATAAAGTAATAGAAGTTATCTCCCCTATATAATGAAGAGGAAGTGTCTGGCTATATATATATATATATGCACATATATATACATATATATATATATATATATACATACATATATATATATATATATATAAATATTATATATATATATATATATATACGGGGAGAGCTCAGCATGACCGGAATATATATATATATATATATGTATGTATGTATGTATGTATGTATATATATATATATATATATATCTTCCGGTCACGCTTACCTTTCCCCGTCCCTCGTATAAGAGGAGAGGAAGTAGTTATACCCAGGTAAGAGGGTGGCGTGTATGCACATCTTAATAAATATCTGGCCGTCATTTTTGACGGGCCGCTTACACTAGTATGGAATATACTTGGAAATATCACTCACTGTTCCATCTGATTCAAGTATTTTGCAGTGATGATATTTGAATACAAAATCAAGAACTAAGAAAAGAAAAAGACGAAAAATTTACATTTTTCGTCTTTTTCTTTTCTTCAATAAAGAAGATTTAATGATGGTGATGTACCTTTTATAGATCATGAATCCCAGTTAGGTAAACAAGATTCCAATTTCATGCTGTGAACCTCTCTCTCTCTCTCTCTCTCTCTCTCTCTCTCTCTTATACACAAACGATTAAGCCTAATCTCTGTAAGAAACGATTCAAGCCCTCTCTCTCTCTCTCTCTCTCTCTCTCTCTCTCACACAGAAAAAGATTGAAGCCTAATCTCTGTAAGAAACGATTCAAGCCTTCTCTCTCTCTCCCTCTCTCTCTCTCTCTCTCTCTCTCTCTCTCTCTCTCTCTTACACAGAAAATTATTCAAGCCTAATCTCTGTAAGAAACGACTCAAGCCTTCTCTCTCTCTCTCTCTCTCTCTCTCTCTCAGCTGTCTAATCTCATTAGGAAGAGTCCTCAGGTCGCCTCTCATTTGTTGTCATATATGATATATCCTTTAAATTGCTTCACCAATGGAAGATGCAAAGCAACTTGCTGATCGAGGTATTATTATTATTATTATTATTATAATTATTATTATTATTATTATTATTATTATTAGTAGTAGTAGTAGTAGTAGTAGTAGTAGTAGTAGTAGTAGTAGTAGTAGTAGTATATCAATACATTATTAACCTCATTATATTATTTCCTTATTACCATTATTATGTTAATTCGTCATTATCCAAAATGCAAACTCATTTGAAAAAAAAAGGAAAATGTTATAAGCACACATAATCCAATAAGAAGATCAGCTTAGTATGGAAAAAGAAATAAGATAAACTATGATTTAGATATAACAAAGAATAACAAGGAAGACGCCATTACGAATTAATACATGCAGCTTACATGAATCCCGTCAAGTACAATGATCTTATACTGAATATTTAATGACTGTACTGCACTCTACCATAAGAGAGAGAGAGAGAGAGAGAGAGAGAGAGAGAGAGAGACAGAGACAGAGAGAGAGGGGGGGGGGAGGGGGATGAGATGGCACTTTCAATGATGCCTGAAGCATTGTTTGATAGCGTCCCTTCATTGACCTGTTGTTTTTGTGTAGTTTCGTGTGTGTGTGTGTGCGTGTGTGTGTGTGTGAGTTTTTCTGCGCAATGATAGTGTTGATTTACCAAGATCCAACTGCAGCCATTTCTAGTTCACTACAGGACAATAGCTTCAGACATGTCCTTACTCATGTCTGGGGTTTGACCAGTTTTCAAGACCACGCTGGCTAGTGCAGGTTGGTGATGATGGGATATTTTTCGTCTAACCGCTCACAGCAAACCAACCTAGCATTAGTGGCCTTGATACCGACTCGCGGTGGTGCCCTTTTAGCTCGGAAAAGTTTCCGGATCGCTGATTGGTTGGACAAGATAATTCTGACTAATCAGCGATCCGGAAACTTTTCCGAGCTAAAAGGACACCACCGCGAGTCGGTGCAAATATGCATCGCTAAAAGAAATGGACTATAGTAGGCAACACCTTTGCAGATCATGGCGATTCGCAAACCTTTTCATCACGTTAAGGTATCCCCACTCAGAAAGAGATAGATACAATAATTGTATACTATATACATACATACACACACATACACACACGCGCACACACACACACATATATATATATATATATATCAACAAATGCTACTGTTTCTAGTCCACTGCAAGACTCAAAGTCCTCAGAAATGTCCTTAGTCATTTCTGGGGTGTGGCCCTTTTCATCACCAGGTTCCTCCTAAGCCCTCCTCACACCCTCTCAAATGCCGTATATTATAGCAAGTTTCAGGCAATTT
>NC_090751.1:8384488-8454053 GCF_036898095.1 Palaemon carinicauda
TGAAAGATACATAAGGCTGTGGAATTATACACTAGGCTATGCCAATTGGTGAAGGATACACTATTCTAGGGCAATTGGTGAAGGATATATTAGGTTATGGCAATTGGTGAAGGATACACTATTCTATGGCAATTGGTGAAGGATATATTAGGTTACGGCAATTGATGAAAGGTGCGTTAGGCTACGGCAATTGGTGAAGGATACATTAGACTATGGCAATTGGTGAAGGATACATTAGACTATGGCAATTGGTGAGGATTATGTTAGTTAGACTATGGCAATTTGTGAAGATATGTTAGGCTATGACAATTGGTGAATGAAACGTTCAGCCATGACAATTGGTGGATCCGTTGGGCCATGGCAATTGGCGGATACGTTAGGCTATAACAATTAGCGAAGGCTACGTTAAACTGGAAATTGGTGAAGAATATGTTAGGCCATGACAGAGTGAAGGATACGTTAAGCTATATTAATTGATGAAGGACATGTTAGGCTATGGCAACTGATGAACGATACGTTAGGCTATGGCAATTGGCGAAGGAGACATTAGACTAAGGTGATTGGTAAAGGATACATTAGGCTATGGCAATTGGTGAAGGATACGTTAGGCTATAGCAATTGACGAAGGATATGTTAGGCGCTGGCAATTTATGAACGATACGTTAGGCTATGACAATTGGTGAAGGATACATTAGGCTATGGTAATTGATAAAGGTTATGTTAGGCTATGGCAATTGATGAAGGATACATTAGAGTTAGGCTATGGCAATTGGTGAAGGATACGTTATGCTATGGCAATTGGTGAAGGATACGTTATGCTATGGCAATTGGTGAACAATATGTTTGGGTATGGCAATTGGTGAAAATTACGTTAGTCTATGGTGGGCTAACTGGCGAAGGATACGCTAAGGCTATGTATCTGCTTTCGAAGAGTAAGAACAAAGGAATATTAACCATACGCATATACTTTACATGGCTAAAGTCATTGTTGGGCGATTAATCCTAAATAGTTCTACGTAAATTTGCCATAAATGATACTTAAATATTGATTGAATACCAAATACAATGCTTCACTGAATATAAAAACATTTGATATTACATACCATTAAAAACAAACATGGTAGTAGCCTTTTCCCTTTTGACATCACCCCACTCCGGACATTAAGGCTTGATCACACCACAGCTATTCATTCTCTAGGGCAGCTGAGCTGATCTCACACTCAAGTTCCCCAAAGCACCACCAAGGTTCTTGTTTGTTTACCCTTTTGAAAACGAAGGTAGCAGATGCTACTTTGAGATGGCATTGTAGCTCATTATTATTATTATTATTATTATTATTATTATTATTATTATTATTATTATTATTATTATTATTATCCAAGCTACAACCCTAGTTGGAAAAGCAAGATGCTATAAGCCCAGGGGCTCCAATAGGGAAAAAATAGCCCAATGAGGAAAGGAAATAAGGAAATAAATAAATGAAGGGAACAAATCAACAATAAATCATTCTAGAAAAAGTAACAATGTGTTTCTGAACTGGATTGGATAGTAGTAAAATTCAAGAATATGTTTACACCCCTTGTCTATTCTAATCCGAATCACAGAATAAAGAAAAGTGTGCTTTAATAAAAGGTTACTTTTCGTCCTGATCACAAATGACACACGCACGCACACCATGATATTCTAATATGTAATAAAATAAACAGGCATGGGCAAGACATATAATAAAAATGACAAATAATAGATGGTCATTAAGAATAGCAGAATGAGTCCCGAGAGATTGCAAAAGAAGCGTGGAAGGAAAAGACAACAGATTGAAGAACTAAGAAAATTTGCTGGTAGAGACTGTCATAAGACCATAAACAAGTTACCACGTAACATGTCCCATTTATCCCACTTTCCCCACAGTTACATAACTTTAAATAAACTTATCCTCACCTTTACTCAAGGCTGACAGTAACATTTAGTGTCAACTAATACATTAACTACATCGTCTCTACATACTTACATACGGGACACATCTATGGTCATCGATTTCATATTCTAAAATCAATTTTAACTTACGTTACCACATTATCTACCTACATAAAAAGCTTACATATATTTTTTGTTTTATTTATTTTAGAATTAAAAGACAATTATTTGTCGTTCACGCCTAAGCATATTCCCAAATTTCAATTTCCTTTATAATTCAACAAGAAGAAAATATGAAGGTTTGATTGTGACATCGTGAATTCACAAACACGACGGTGTTTTGTTTACTCATCAGTGATTGTCACTTTTTGTGGGTAAAGAACAACAACCGGATAAATACGAGAAGGTATGTGATTTATCAATTTGCCTTAATGTTTTTCTACGACATTTTCACCATTGCAAATATTATTACGTCTGTTTTTTGTCAGAATGTGAGGACAGGTTTTCTGTATGTTTCTCGAAACTGAGAACAGTTTTTTCTGTGTTTTTTGAAACTGAGGATAGTCTTTTTTTGTGTGTTTCTTGAAATTAAAATTATTGCCACCCGTAGCCTACTTTCCCATTTATTAGGCCTAGCCAGACTGTCCGTGTTGTCAGGTTTTATTCGTAGCTGTTCCATGGCCTACATTTCTGTATGTAAACAAACTTATCGTAATTTTGTGGTAAATTAATGGGTAATATTTTTGTAAATTTATAGAAAAACACGGGACAACATTTCTAAGAGAACAATAATTTTACTACTGTAAATTATGTGCTTTCAACAAATTTGACCTTTATAAGCCATTATAAGTTATAGACGCCCCCCCCCCCCGACAGAGACGAGTTGGAACCAAGGACAAAACTTGATAATTTAACACCATTTAGATTTGTTAAAGGGCACAAAACCTATCAAACTTACCTAACCTATCCGGGTAGTTCCCAGGTCACAGCCCCTAGCATGTGGCAAGCCCCCCATGACCCCACTTCCCAGGTCACAACCCCTAGCCAGGGGCAAGCCCCCCATGACCCCTCTTCCCAGGTCACAAGCCTGATTATTTAATACTTGAGATTTGTAAATGGGTACAGAACCTAACTAACCCACCAAACCTAACCTTGTAGTTCCTAGGTCACATCCCCAGTTGGGGGTGGGGGGGGGGGCGGCAAGCATCCCAGGTCACAAACTATAAGTAAATCACAAATAAATCCTTATATTATGATAAAGCAAATCCCAAACAATTCCTCACCTTTTGATTAACACTTACGTTTCATTTTTGTCTTGGTAGTCTTTACTGAAGCTTTGCAGTAGGAAATGTGCTGGTCTTCCATAAAAGCCAAGTCAGAATTGCTCTTAAAGGCTTAAAGGTATAAAGGCCGCTCATGAATGGCAGAGGCCAGGGACAGTGACATTACCCTATCCAGCAGGACAATGCCCTAGAGACTGACCCTATATACATATGATCAGTGCCCAAGCCCCCTCTCCACCCAAGCTAGGACCAAGGAGGGCCAGACAGTGGATGCTGATGACCGAGCAGATAGACCTATTGGCTCTCCCAAAACCCCCATCCTTAGCTCACAGTGATGGTAAGGTTGCAGCAACCAATGGAACTAATGATTTTGAGCGGGACTCGAACCCCAGTCGGGCGTTCACCAATCAGGGACGTTACCGCGTTAGCCCCCACAACCCACTTGGGACACTTTAACCTTTAAGGGATAACACAATGAGCTTTTAAAAAATTATTCTCTACCCTAGGAGTAGGTCCACCGTGAAACCTGGCTATAGCATCGAAATAGCCAAAAGAGCAGCCAATACACTTTGTTACTTTGAGCTCCATAAGGTACATCCGACACATAACATAACTACAAAGAAACTGAAGCGTTGTCGGAGAAAGTGGGGTGTGTCACAGAACTGCCTACGCCACACTCCAGCGTATATACGTGCCCAAATATTGTAAACTTTGCCATATGGTAGACATGGCAGGGGAATGACGTATGTACGCAGGAAACATAAACCTGTCATGGAGTAACAAAGAGGATGGCTTGTGCACAGGAAGCAGGAATCAGAAAAATCCAACTCGCAAAATGTAAACAAACCAAGCTGCAGGGTTGGAAGTTGCCTTTCAACACCCATGGACAAACTAGACCTTTACACCTTTCCACTGTTCTGTCTGATTTGTCAGACATTGAACAGAGTCCAAACCTCCTAGGGAGTCAAAGTAACGCTAGTAGCTCCTAAGTGGCCAACAACAGAGTGGTATTCAGACCTGCTGGAACTTCTCATGGAAGTTCCAAGAGAATTTTCAGAATGGCCAAACCTGTTACAACAACCACATGTAAGTAATTTCCACGATGCACTGCATTGCCTGCCTCTTCTTGGTTGGAGACTATCTAGCATCTCCTCCGAAAGAAAGACTTTTTGAGACCAACTGCGAAACAGCTTTCCGGATATCTCCGAAAGTATACCAGCAGTATACCAGGCTAAGTGGAAAATCTTCTGTGATTGGTGTCGTAGGGGGAATATTACTCCATGCAAGGCCACACAGTATTCCTCTGATTGCAGACTTTTTATTATTCTTAAAGAACAAGAAATCCCTTCCAGTCACTGGATTGAAAGGCTACCACTCAGCTTTGAGCCAGGTATTCAAACTGAAAAGAATTGACCTCTCCTCAACATGGGAACTCTCAGCTCTCATCGGGAGTTTTGAGCAGTCTTGTCCTTCTCGAGAACTCAAAACCCCTACCTGGAATGTGATGAAAGTTCTGCATGCCTTAAGACAAGCCCCTATGCATAAAGCCTTAGACAGGGACCTTACCTTAAAGACTCTCTCTCTTCTTGCCGTAGCTTCAGCCAAGAGAGTAAGCGAATTACATGGTCTATTTTATCTTATGTCACATTCCAGAGGGTAGAAAGAACTATTTTTTACTTTAGTTCTCAAATTTGTGGCCAAAACCCAGAATCCGGTTGAAAACTATATCAGATTTTACTTTCATGAACTTGTCTCTCGAAGAGGTAACTGAAAAGAATGCAGTATCTTAGGCCTAAAATCTCTAATTTGTTCATGAGCACTGGCTGCTCCAAAACAGAAAGTATCCAGAAACACTATTTATTTCTGGCTGAGAGAAAACGAGACCAGGAGAAACCCATATACAGTAAATGACTCGGGTTTGTATAGATAGGAAAAATACAAATTGTTTTTAAAACTTGTCGTATTTTTAAATATTTTTTTTATATTTTACCAATTTATAAGATTGTCAGTTTTGATTGTTTTTTTTCTCAGCGAAATAATGTTTTGCACAATGAGAGAGGAAGTTCAAAGTATACATTGAAAAAGCCACAAACTTGCTTTAACACTTTGTAAATTGGTTCACATTACCTGTGTTAATATGCTCACTAGTCATTTAACCTACTGAGTGGATTGCTTTAATTTTCATGAAAGTGCTTTCCTTTTGTTCCACTGTATACAGTATCAGAAGACCAAAAGTAAAAATACATGGGCAATATATTTTTCTTTATACCTGGAATTATTTTTACATACAATATTTACATTTCCATTTGCTCCTATGTGTATACAAAGAATTTGTTCTTTAAGATAGGGAATATCTTCTGTGGAGCTGTATTTAACAAGGTAGTTAATGACTTTACTTTTGTCTTTAGTTGCAATGAGTACAAACATACTATCCAAGGCTGTTTAAACCTTTGTTTTTACTATGCAATGCGGATGGTTGATTGTTAGCTTCACCTTCATTGTTATGGAATTGAAGTAGGGTATTCATAAATGCTACGTCACTCCTGTATGCCTCACTCGTATATTCGTCACCCGTGCCTGTGCCTCTGGGGCTTTTGGCTTCTGTAATCCCTGTGCCGGTAACCCTAGCTCCAGTACTGCATTCAAAAATGCTGCTGTCCTTGTTACCAGTGCCAATGAGAATGCCTACTGCTTCCCATAGACAGTGACCCTCATTGTTGTGGTGCCTGTGGGGAGCTTTATCAACAATGGTCGCTCAGATCTCGACTTCTCTGTTTACAGAGCATGAGAGGAAAGGTGGCGATTACCGCTGAAATAAGGAAGACACAGAGAAGGGTTTTAGAGTGGCAAGAGACTTTGAAGAGGAGTGGCTTAAGGGTAAATGTAGATGAGATTAAGCATGAAGCTATGGTGAGTAATAAGGAAGGTAGGGATAGTCTAGCGATCCATGAAACTGGAAGCACGGTTATAAAACAGGTAGAACAATTTAGATACTTGGGGTCTACTATAAATCAGGAGGGAGGCTGAAGTTGAGGATAGTATAAAAGCAGCAGCTTGGAGGAACTGGAGGGAGGTATCAGGAGTGGTATGTGATAAAAAATGTCAAAGTTAAAAGTCAGATCTATAGCACAGTAATAAGACCGGTATATAAGACCAACATTAATGTAACGATTGGAAATATGGGCTCCTAAGACAAAAAGAAGAAACAAAACTTAAGAGAGTAGAGTTGAGAATGCTGATGTGGATTATGGAAATATCACTGCTTGAAAGGTTAGAAAAATCTTTAATAAGAAGAATGACAAGTGTAGTAAAGATTACAGAGGTGATAAGAGTGTCTTGACTGAGATAGGTTAGGCGCGTGTTGAGGATGGATGGTGGGGAGGGAGTGAGGAGGTCCTGGCAGGAACCTGTTTGGGGGAGAAGATCGAGAAGGAGGCAGAAAATTAAAAGGCAAGATAAAGTAAAGGATGATGTGGAGAGAAGAGGTTTGGTGGAAGAGGATGCCTTTGATAGGAGGTATTGGAAAGAGTGGATCAGGCAATCTACCCCTTAATGTAGAGATAATGGTGGAAAAGAAGAAGAGGAGAAAAGGTGGTAAGAGGAAGAAATGAATTTGCTCCTCCTCTTCTAGTTCTGACTTTTCCTCGCTGCCATGAGTAGTCAAGATAGGCCTATCATAAGGATTCCCTTAGGACTCTTGACGATATCACCTCTCTTTTGAAAGTGGTAATTGGCAGTGATATTCTGGTAGTCAGACTGATCAGAGATGCATGACCCTGTGGTTGTCCTACACTCTTTCTGTCAGCCTTTTCTACCTGGACTGGGGAGTGCTGTTCCCTTCTCTATTGTTGGTACTTTGTTACTACATGTGGAGAAGATGGCATCCCTCGAGGACTATGTTGTGAGCAGTCGGCATTCACAGAGCCAATGGGTGACGACCCTAAGTCATGGCTTTCTCCCCATCAATATCGTCATATGGGAGGGTACAAGGTACCTCTTTTATCTCTGCTTTGATCGTTGCCAGAAATCATTCTCTCACTAAAATCAACCAGCCAGGTCCCTCATTGGGCCTATATTACGTTGCTGGTTCTGTCCTTGGGACATACCGCTTGTATTCAGTGGGGAAGGAGTTAGATCTCCTGTGCAGCCTACCGAGCTCCTGACCTTTGTGTGTGAGGAGATGGCTGAAGATTCTCTAGTTCCGAAAGTACTGGACCCTTGCCCAATACCAACGGGAGCAGAGAACCTAAAGTTGTAATGCTCCTTTGTGGAGGTTCTTGCACTCATACGTGGGTGTGGTGACCATGGCTCCAGCTTCAGGTAAGACTTCAGTTATTGATTGGCGCTTTGGCTCCCCCCAAGGGTCGAAACCTTCTCTGGAGCTTTCTTGTCCGGACCTTGCTAGTATGGCCCCGGATCAAGTAGACGATCATATTTGTGGATCTGAGAACTCTCGTGTCCAGTCGTTTCAGCAAAATTATGCTCCCCCCACAATCAGGGCAGTGAAGGTTCCACATGTCAGAGTCATCTACGCCATCACCTCTACCGGTAGTTCCGTCAGTGTCAGTGCTTTTTAGAAACTTGGAACGAAAAGCAAGTCATTCTTGCTCTTTGAGTTGGCAGCCATGGAGCGTTCTTTCATGGCCACCCTCCAAGCAGTCTCGTGGCTTGTCCAGTGGCCAGGTACAGTGACGTACTTTGTACAAAAAGCTCATGCCATATGATGTTAAGGCAGTGGTCTTTTTAGGACACCTGTCAGCAAAGAGGTGAGCCATCTGGGTTTTGAAGAGGAAAGCTGCCCTGGTGTCTTAATCTTTAAAAGAGGTTGGTCCAGAAGGGGTACTTTTGCTATGTAGCACATCAGTGTGGGAGAGCACGTCACTCATTCCAAAGAGTCGCATTTAGGTGGCCGTAAATAAGTGATAAGTGGAGAACTGGTGCACAGGAGATGGCTGGGTGCTTACGAGTCCTCTACAGCTGTTTATCCGGAAAAGGGGCCCTTTCCTGATATTGGTGTCGAAGGGGAACTTCTTCGATTGGAGTATCTGTAGTGCAGATCATGGATTTTCTTGTCTACCTTTCACAGTCGCAGCTGTGAAAGGCTACCGTCCAGCGTTGATCACAGCCTTATGGTTGAAGGGCATAGATCTCTCATTCTTGTGGGAGTTTCCTATACTTGTGAGGACCTTTGAGCAGTCTTGCTCATTCAGGGACCTCAGGTCCTTGGAGTGGGACATGGCCCTTGTTCTCAAGTCTCTTACATATACCCCGTATGTTCCTTTGAGTAGATCGCCAGACAGTGATATGACTCACAAGACTGTTTTTGCTTGCCATAGCATCGGCAAAGAGAGTAGGGGAGTTGGCTGGATACATTTGCATTATCAGTGCTTTAGTTTTGCCTCCAAATTTGTGATATGGTCAAACCTATAACCTATCAGCACATGATCCAAGGTTTGAGACCTCCATCCCCTCTCTATATGAAGCATCAGATAGTAATCGAGGTATTGCCTGCCTAGCTTCCACATGGGACCAAAAGCATCTTTTCTATGGTAATGTGTCATTGTAAGTGAATGAATGGTAGATTGACTGGCTGTTCTGCTGCTTCTATCTTTCCCCTTAATTTGGGATGAAGGTGTTGTACTGTTACTCATTGGATTGGACATTGATATTGGTGAGCTACACTTCTGAGGACTATCTTATTTGACTAGATCTATAAGAAGTAGTTTTCCCTTGTGCTCCCTTAACGAGGGGTAAGAAGGTGGAATGGATATGAAACCCATTAGTCATTGTATGCCTTGTATTTCATTCCAGACTACAGTACAATGTAGTCACTACATCTCTCCTTCAGGGTAAAAAATTACTTCATTGACCAGTACCAGGTACATAACCAAGTACAAGCCAGGCCCTATCAGCATACTCAGTCCTTTAATGTTAATCTTCCCACTTCAACCACCCCTCTCAGTCTTCTACTGAAGGTCAAAAGTGAAGGGTCTGACAGGAAAGTGGGCAGGGCTACTTGCTCGTACCCTCAACCTGTCATTAACTACTGTACCTCATTAATGAATTCAGGAGTTGTTCCAGATCCACTCAAGACATTAGCTATTTCAAAGAACTCAGGTTTGCAAAGCTAGTGAAAATACAAATTGCTTTTAATTTTTTTTATTTTCCAATTGTCTAATGGATACATCTATTTTATGATAGGTTTGCTATCTTTCTTGGCACCATAATGAAGTTGTTCTCAAATTCTTCAAAAACAGCTGCAGTTCAATAAGCCATTGACCAACCAAGCAGCCTTTATGTCCATAGACAAGAAGCTGGAGTGAGATGCAATTACCATACTGTACCTTCATACCCAAGCCTTAGCCTTTGGAAGATTCAAGAAGTTAATCTAGACAACTGTCATCCTTCAACTTATTAGCTTAAGGTAAGGGATCTCTGTCGTATGTAAAGAGTAATGGAGTCAGATGCTGTAGATAGGTTAGAATCCACTTCAGGAGTGTGGTATTTGGTCGGGAATGATTTTAGATATTTATTATAATCATTAATTGGAGATGAGGCAAAATCTTATCAAGAATTTTTTTTTTCAAGTTGTATTGTATAATTTATGTTTACAGCAGTCTGTAGTATAAAATTGGTGGATTTAAGTCAGATTATCATGAATTCTGTAAGCTATGTTTACATGCACAGCATTCCATTGAGGATGGATAAATTACTATCATAAGTACTAACTAATGTTTCACTATAAAGACATTAACTGTCTTCAAAAATGCATACCATCATTAACTTGAATTGAGTGTTATTTATTTCTATTTAAATGTGGGTAAATCTTAGCCTGATGCTGTTAATATATACTGTACTTTATATTAACATTGTGAAAAGGAAACCTTACTATTAATGTAAAGGAACATATGGTCTCTGATCTTTGTGTTTTCTACCTTTGATCCTGTGATTGGGTGTCATGTATTCTGATTCAAGTTCTCTTTGACATATCCCCCATTTGTTCCGTAACCGAAATACAAACCACGCTATTTACATAGGGTATTACTCTCAGCGTAGCTGAAAATGACGAGCCATTAGATTTTTAACGAGGGTTAACTACCCCCGCGCTAGTTAGCAAGGGGTTAGGGGAAGGGGTAGCTTGCCACCCCTCCCCCCACACACCGGTGAATTGTCTCACTTCACTTTTGGCTTGGACGATGAGCAGACGTGTCTGGCTTTCGTCCTCGCTTTTGACAGCCTTAATCTGTTTTTTCTTTTTCTTCAGCTTGTGTGTTTGGATGAGAGCCCTGCGCTTGCGCAGTGGCGATCCTAATGGCGATCTGGAAGTACGCGCTGCGGATTAATGCGAGAATGGGGGTCGCGCTGGCGCTCGCGCGATGGAGCTTTCGGAGGGTCGCACGTGGGCGACTGCTGGAGCGCAGTCGCACGGAGATATACGCGCGCGGGCGCAGGCGAGTGGGCGCGCGGGCGCACTGGCGAGTGGGCGCGCGGGCGCACTGGCGAGTGGGCGTGTTGGCGCGCAGGCGAAGGTGCCCTGGACTCCCCGGCTGCCCCTGTGGAACATTCATGTCGGCGGTCAAGACGGATCCTCACACCCTTTGCCCGCAGTGTCGAGGTCAACGGTGTGATAGAGACTTAACTTGTAGTGAGTGCAGGGAGTGGTCTACCTCCCAGTGGGAGAGGTTTGCCCGGTGGCGTAAGAAGAAATCCAAGAGAGACCTTTCTCCTTCAAGGGCTGCCTTGAAGAAGGAAGGTTCCAAGGACTCTTCTTCGGCCGCCCGAACCTCCTCCGAAGCTCCCACTCGGTCGGTCTCTCGTGAGAGGCCGTCGAGTGGTAGCGTAGGCCATTGTTCTGTTTCCCGACCTCGGGGTGCGGGAGAGGGCGTTGCCTCCCATAGCGAGGCAGCGCCCCCTCCTCCTCCGGGGGAGGATATTGATTCTTATTACGATGAT
Organism: Palaemon carinicauda; assembly: GCF_036898095.1. NCBI lineage: Eukaryota > Metazoa > Arthropoda > Malacostraca > Decapoda > Palaemonidae > Palaemon > Palaemon carinicauda. Next base: position 8,395,639 of record NC_090751.1, read on the forward strand.
GACCATGCTGTGTCTAATGATGATCTCTTTCAGCTTTGGGCTTCCTTGGGGCTTAAGGGCTTGCCCTCCAAGGAAGCCCTGTTTGACCTGATCCAGTTGGGGGCAGCTGTCAAGCAATTGCTGGTAATAGCAGAGGTAGACCCTATGTCTATTGTTGACATTGTTGTGGCAGAGGCTTCCGACGGGTCTGGTCAAACCTCTGCTGCTGTTGCGGACATTGCTGAAGGCTCAGCCTCCCCCTCCGAACATTCTTCGAGGGGAAAGTTGAGTCCCACGGTCTCTCCTGCGGGTGCGTCTCCTCCTCGGGGGAGCGCACTGACAGAGACTTCTCTTCAGAGGACCGACGATGTAGATGCCCTGCCTCGAGGTCGCCTTCGCCGTAAGACTCGTCCTCCTCTTCGCTGTAGTGGCCTTCCTTCTCCCTACAAGGGAGTTAGGAGGCGCCTCTTCGGGTCTTCTTCACCGCCGCCTTCCCCTGCAGAGGATTCTTCTCGTCGGGAGCAGACCGTCGCAGCCACATCCTTGGACCTCTCCACAGATCGCTCATGATCTCCTACGCCTGCCAGACCATCCAGTCCTTCCGGCCTGCCATCGCTCCTGGATGCAGATGCGCAGCAGGCGCCTTCTCATCCCGTCATCCGACGGGCACCGGTGCTTTCGGGGCAAAGGGATGTATCCCACGGTGTGGGTAAATCCCTTGCGCGTCAGGGTTCCCCTGCGCGCTCAACTGCGCGTTTTCGCGCAGTAGCCCACATGCGCTCTCCAGAGCTGCAGCCTTCAGACTCGCCTCACCAGCGCTCTCCTGCTCGCCACCGCTCTCCTGCTAGCCGTCAGCGCCCTTCTGTTCCTGCTGCGCGCTATGCGCACCATCAGTCTCCTAAGCGCCCACAATCTCCTGCTTGTCAGCGCGCACCTGCGCACCTTGTTCTTGATGCGCGCCCTGCGCGCCAACGCACACCCACGCGCCCTAGATCTTCGGATCTGGACGCAGGCAAGGACCTTACTCCTTCGCCTCACCCTCGCGCACCTGTGCGGCTATCTTCGCCTGCGCAACAGCGCGCGCGCACTTCAAGAGTTCCTGCGCGCTCGCGCGCCCACGAGTCTTCTTCTGAGCCCGACCGTGAGCGTTCGCCCTTGCGCACTTCCTCGCCATCTGATCCTGCGCCCCAGCTGACTGCGCATCGACACCCTCCTGCACGCCAACGATCTCCTGCTCGCCCGCGCGATCCTTCGCCTGTGCGCAAGCACTCACCAGCACGCCCATGCCTCGGATTGTCACAGGTCTCCGACGCACACACGCGCTAAATCACATGCGCGCGGTCGGTCACCTGCGCGCACTGCGCGCCATCGTTCGCCAATGCGCCATCGCTCTCCAACGCCCCAGCGTTCGCCAACTCGCCATCGCTCGCCTATGCGCCATCGATCTCCAGTGCGCCGTCGATCTCCTGCGCACCATCGTTCTCCTGACTGACAGCGATCTCCTCTACCCTCGGGCGCTCATTCACCTGCGCGCCCGCGCGCACCTTCGCCTGCGCGCCAACACGCCCCCTCGCCAGCGCGCCCACTTGCCTGCGCCCGCGCGTGTATATCTCTACGCGACTGCGCGAACGCGCTCCAGCAGTCGCCCACGTGCGACCCTCCGAAAGCTCCATCGCGCGAGCGCCAGCGCGACCTTCATTCTCGCAGGAATCCGCAGCGCGTACTTCCAGATCGCCATCAGGATCGCCACTGCGCAAGCGCAGGGCTCTCATCCAGGACCTGGAAGAGTCACCGGAGAGGTCCAGGCAACATTCTTCCCTTTCTTCATTTCAGGCAGGCCCCGTTGCGTCCATTCCGAAGGATCAGGAGATCCCCTTCCCTCCAGTGGGGATTACTATCACTGCGTCGGTCACCCGTCAGTCTTGGTTTGGTCATCTGATGAAAGCGGTGGTGCAGGCTGTGAAGCCGGCCCTCGCTGATCTGGGACTCAAACCAAAGACAGACTCGCCCCCGCTGAAGAGAAGGAGAGGAGTGGACTTCGTGGTGACTTCTCCCAGGGAGAAGTTGGCTCCAAAGAGGTCCGGCAGGAAGGCTCCATCCCCTTCGCAGTCGTTTTCTCCTTCTCCTGTGGACGAAGCTTTTCCGTCCTCAGGAGAGTCCAACGAGGTGAGGGCCTCTCCCATGGCACCAATGGGAGGAACCCCACCTCGAGATACTACCGCTAGAGAGTTATGGGGTCTCTTGACTGGCCAGACACTACTACATTGGATCCTTCTCTCTGGTTACGGTTAATTTTCCCTTTGCCTACACATACACCAAATAGTCTGGCTTATTCTTTACAAATTCTCCTCTGTCCTCATACACCTGACAAAACTGAGATTACCAAACAATTTTTCTTCTCTCAAGGGGTTAACTACTGCACTGCAATCGGTCATTGGCTACTTTCCTCTTGGTAAGGGTAGAAGGGACTCTTTAGCTGTGGTAAGCAGCTCTTCTAGGAGAAGGACACTCCGAAATCAAACCATTGTTCTCTAGTCTTGGGTAGTGCCATAACCTCTGTACCATGGTCTTCCACTGCCTTGGGTTAGAGTTCTCTTGCTTGAGGGTACACTCGAGCACACTGTTCTCTCATGTTTCTCCTCCTCTTGTTTTGTTAACGTTTCTATAGTTTATATAGGAAATATTTATTTTAATAGTGTTGCTGTTCTTAAAACAATTATTTTTTTCCTTGTTTCCTTTCCTTACTGGGCTGTTTTCCCTGTTGGAGCCCCTGGGCTTATAGCATCCTGCTTTTCCAACTAGGGTTGCAGCCTAGCAAATAATAATAATAATAATAATAGAAACGTCTCGCGTGGAAGGTACCTTCCAGACCTCTTTGCTGGAGTCCTGTATTCCGCCCAGGAGGGAACCCAAGGACGCAAAGACGATTTCTAAGTCGTGTTCACGGATCCGACCAGAGCCAACCAAACCCCGGGAGAACGTCCACGTGTCTCCCCAAGAAGAGCCTTTGGGGACAGGAGACTTAGCTGCCAGTCCACAGGGAGGAGAGCAGCACGAGTCAGAGCATGCCTTCTGGCATGTCTTGAATCTGATGAGGCAACTCAACAGGTTTAAGGACCCTGAGATCGCCCCTCGCGAAGGCAAGGATATGGTCCTAGATCAAGTCTATGGTACCCAGAAACCCCCAAAGGCCAGTGCAGCTTTGCCTTGGTCCCAGGGGGTGAAGAGTGCCAGAGATAAGGTCGAAGCCCAGCTCTCAGAACTCGCCTCCTCCAGCCGTTCTTCTGCCGGGAACAAACTCCTCCCACCTCCTCGTTTACAGCAGAGGAGGTATTTTGAGATCATGGGGGAGTCCAGTATAGCTCTTCCCCTCCACCACTCGGTGGAAGAGCTCACCAGGGGAACTCCTCTTGAGAAGCTCTCCTCCCGGCAGGTGACATTCTCGGCATCGGAGATCCTTATCCAGGAGAAGGTCGCGAAGTGTGCCATGCAGGCCACTTCGTGGCCGGACGTCTGGCTGGGTTCTCTGGGCATCCTATTGCGCTCCGAGGACTTGTCTAAGGAGAGCAATGGGAAGGCCCTGGAGACCTTCCTCCTCTCGGGTACTCGCTCCATCGAGTTCCTGGCTCACCAGGTTACCAACCTGTGGGCCAACTTGATCTTAAAGCGACGTGATGCGGTGACCGAGAAGTTCCATCCGAAGGTCCCCACCGTGGATGTCTGCAGGCTCAGACACTCCTCCATCCTTGGAGGAAGCTTGTTTGAGCCCAAGGATATAGAACGCACAGCTGAGAGGTGGAGGAAGTCGAATCATGATTCGCTCCTCCAAATGGCCCTCACATCTCGGCCCTACAAGCCTCCAGCTCCACAACAGCATCAACAGCAGCCTCGCAGGACACCGAAGCAGGCTCCGGCAGCTAAGACAAAGGTGTCTAAGCCACAGCCCTTTCCTGTCAAGGACAAGAGGGGCGGAAAGTTCACCAGGGGAGGCAGAAATCCTAGAGGGAGCGGCCGTGGCCATAAACGCTAGAATTGGCAGCCCCCCTGTGGGGGGATGCCTACAAAGCTGCGTGCACAGGTGGCAGCAACATGGGACCGATTCCTGGACGGTCTCTGTGATCGGCCAAGGATATCGTGTCCCATTCACAACATCTCAACCTCCCCTGACAGCGAATCCAGTGTCGTTGAGCTCCTATGCCATGGGATCGGCAAAGGGGCTAGCCCTTCGGGCAGAAGTCGAGACCATGCTCAAGAAGGATGCTCTCCAAGAGGCCGTCGACGGCTCCCCAGGATTCTTCAGTCAACTCTTTCTTGTAAAGAAGGCGTCTGGAGGCTGGAGACCCGTCATCGATCTCTCATCTCTGAACAAGTTTGTCAAACAAACTTCGTTCAGCATGGAGACAGCGGACACGGTCAGACTTGCAGTGAGACCACAAGACTTCATGTGCACACTGGATCTAAAGTACGCGTACTTCCAGATCCCAATCCATCCGTCTTCCAGGAAGTACTTGAGATTCAGCCTAGACAGCAAGACCTACCAGTTCAAGGTACTGTGCTTCGGTCTCTCCACAGCACCGCAGGTGTTCACAAGAGTGTTAACCCTGATTTCGTCGTGGGCGCACAGGAACGGCATCCGTCTCCTCCGTTATCTGGACGACTGGCTGATCCTGGCAGACTCGAAGTTGACCCTTCTTCGACACCGAGACAGGCTTCTGGGACTTTGCGAAGATCTAGGGATCATGGTAAATCTCGAGAAGTCCTCTCTGCAGCCGACCCAACGACTGGTATATCTAGGCATGTTATTAGACACCAATCTCCACAAAGCCTTTCCATCAGACGACAGGATAGCATGGCCGAGTAGGGTTGCAGAGCCCTTCCTCAAGCGGGAAGAGCTTCCAGCCCAATCATGGTTACGTCTTTTAGGTCACCTAGCCTCCCTGGCCCGTCTGGTCCCGAACGGCCGTCTCAGGGTGAAATCCCTGCAATGGCGGCTCAAGTCCCGGTGGAATCAGGGCACCGATTCCTCGGACTCTCTGGTCCCTATGGGACCCATGGAACAGGCGGACCTGCGGTGGTGGCTGATCGACGAAAACTTACGAAAGGGAGTGGATCTTCTCGTCCTTCCCCCGGATTTGACACTGTTCTCGGACGCGTCAAAAGAAGGGTGGGTGGCCCACATTCTGAACCAGAGGGTCTCAGGCCTTTGGTCAGAATCAGAAAAGTACCTACACATCAACCTGCTAGAGATGAAGGCCATGTATCTGGCCCTTCAACAGTTCCAACGGACCCTGGCGGGCTACTCCGTGGTGGTGATGAGCGACAACACCACGGTAGTGGCTTATATCAACAAGCAGGGAGGTACCTTTTCACAACAGCTATCCCATCTTGCTGTAGAGATACTGAGGTGGTCCGAAGTCCACTTGATAACACTATCAGCTCGCTTCATTCCTGGCAAGAGGAATGTGCTCGCCGACAGTCTGAGCAGAGCTTCGCAGATAGTGATTACCGAGTGGTCTTTGGATCCTCAGATAGCTAACAAAGTCCTGACTTTGTGGGGTTCCCCGACAGTGGACCTGTTCGCGACAGCCTTGAATTTCAAGCTGCCTCTGTACTGCTCCCCAGTCCCGGACCCCAAGACTCTCTGGCAAGATGCCTTCCAACAACGGTGGGACAACATCGACGTGTACGCCTTCCCACCGTTTTGTCTGATGAGAAGGGTGCTCAACAAGACCAGACTATCGGTCAACCTGTCAATGACCTTAATAGCTCCGCTATGGCATCACGCGGAATGGTTCCCGGACCTTCTGCAACTCCTAACGGAACCTCCAAGAGAACTTCTCTCACGACACGAGATACTCAGGCAACCACATTGCAACATCTACCACAAAGCCTTGCTTCGGCTTCACGCCTGGAGACTATCCAGCGTCTACTCACGGAGAGAGGCTTTTCGCAGCAGGTTGCGGAAAGAATCTCTCGACACCTGCGGAAGTCCTCCGCGGGAGTCTACCAGGCGAAGTGGAGAGTCTTTTGTGGTTGGTGTCGTGGGAGGGGTATCTCTCCACTCGATGCCACTATTCCAGCAATAGCGGAGTTCCTCGTGTATTTGAGGGAGGAAATGCGCCTTTCGGTCTCGTCGGTGAAAGGCTATCGCTCAGCCTTAAGCCGTGCCTTTAGGCTGAAAGGAGTGGACATTTCTTCCTCGCTAGAACTCTCTTTACTCGTACGTAGCTATGAGCTTACCTGCCCTCAGTCGGAAGTGAGACCTCCTCTATGGAACGTGGTTCGGGTCCTCAGGGCTCTGAAGAGACCCCCCTTCGAACCATTACGCCAGGCCTCTGATTGCCACCTGACTTGGAAGACGGCTTTCCTGCTCGCGTTGGCCTCAGCCAAACGAGTTAGTGAACTTCATGGTCTCTCATACGACATCGCCCATTCAAGGGGATGGGGGGAGATAACGTTCAGGTTCGTCCCTGAGTTTGTTGCCAAGACTCAGAACCCTGGAGTGCCGGACCCACGGTTCGACTCGTTCAGGGTCACGAGTCTCCGTTCTGTAACAAATGACCCAGACCATCTGCTATTATGCCCAGTGAGGAGTCTGAGGCGTTACTTGAAGAGAACAGCTGCAGTTCGTCCCCGCGTGCAGGCGTTGTTCGTAAGCACGGGAAGGACTAAGAGGAGGGTCACCAAGAACACCATCTCGGCCTGGATTCGAAGGGTTATCCATCACGCCTTGAATCCTGACCCTCATGCGTCACGTCGCCCTAGAGCACACGACGTCAGGGGCATCGCTACGTCCCTGGCCTTTAAGAGAAACTTCTCTGTGACGCAGGTGCTACAAGCTGGGGTCTGGAAGCGTCAAACGACCTTCACAGCTCACTACCTGCAGGACGTGACCCACAGGAGCCTCGATACTTTTTCTATCGGCCCCGTGGTGGCTGCACAACAGCTGGTCTAACCTCAGGCTCCTTATTGGACAGGTAGCAGAAGGTTGAGGGCATTGTTACCCGGTCTCAGTCTGCGTGAATGAAAGAGTATGTCTGGCCCTTACTTCTTTCTTCATCCTCCCCTCTCTTGGGGAAAGCAGCATCCTTGTCTCTGCATAGCTGACCTCAACCTCTGCAGGTAAACCATGCTCCCTTGTGTTCCTAGTATTGAGTTAATACTGTCACGTCCCCCATACCCTGACGAGGTGGTATTGGGAACGTCCTAGCCTAGAATTCCATCTAAAGGACTCCAGGTCAACTTCGTAGGACGAGTCACACTCTATTCCTCCACACACAAGGTTATGTAGGCCGCATGTTCCTTGCAGAGCAAGGAACTTGTGAGGTGCAGGGACTCTTTTTCTCGAGTGCTGCTCACTCCGATTCTGAGTCCCCGGGTAAAGCCAAAGCCAGTATGGCTGGGGACTTTCCACCCTTCCTAAGGGGTAAGTCACCCTATGTAAATAGCGTGGTTTGTATTTCGGTTACGGAACAAATGACAAATTCGGAGATAATTGTTCCTAACCATACAAACCTTAGCTATTTACACATATTTGCCCGCCAGCCCTGTCCCCCAAGACAAGTCCTACCTCTAAGCGAGGTGAGACAATTCACCGGTGTGTGGGGGGGAGGAGTAGCAAGCTACCCCTTCCCCTACCCCCTTGCTAACTAGCGCGGGGGTAGTTAACCCTCGTTAAAAATCTAATGGCTCGTCATTTTCAGCTATGCCGAAAGTAATACCCTATGTAAATAGCTAAGGTTTGTATGGTTAAGAAAAATACAAATTATCTCCGAATTTGTCATTTTTATTTATTGTTATCCTGATTCAAGTTCTCTTTGACCTGCTTCCTATTTTCATTTATTGTTATCCTGATTCAAGTTGTCTTTGACCTGCCTTCCATTTTCACTTATTGTTATCCTGATACAATTTCTCTTGGACCTGCCTCCCATTTTCACTTATTATTTTCATTTTATACAGACAATTACCATTCCCATGTTTTTCCAATTTATTGGATAGTCTGCTATTTCTTTATTTCTATGAATCTATGCTAATGTTCATATTGCTTCTTTAGAGGTTTGGTTTATAGACATTTAATGCTAAAAATAAGAAAATGTCCCATCTTCTTTCCTTTGAATACACACATGGTTCTAGTAAATTAATGATGCTAGTGGTTAGTTTATGGCAATGTGTGAAGCAGTGACATGCCAGGGGTTTAGTTATTTCAGTTTCAGATTGTGATAGGTTTTATTGTGTGTTTTAAAGATATCTTACTCCGGAATTGTCAGCTATTACTACACATGTACAGTATGGTGATTAAAATAACTGTTGTGAGGAGTGAAAATAACTTACTGTTCCTCTCATGGAAAAGTAATTTTCGAATTTAAATTTAAATTAAATTTGCCTATAGTTCAAGGGGAAATCTAGAGAAGACAAGCTAATTGGTTATACTGGGGATGACTATAATGACTTGCCAGCACCATTCTCTAATACTCTACAGCACTTAAGCAGCCAAAGTTTGATTATAATAAGTTTCAAAATGTGCAAAACCGGGCGGCTAGACTGATAAAAGGCATTAAACTAAGGGAGAGAATAACTCCTGCATTGATCGATCTACATTGGTTACCTGTTAAGGCTAGAATTGAATTTAAAATTTGCTTGTTGACTCACAAAGCACTTACAAGTGATAAGCCTAAATATCTTCGTGATTGCTTGGTCCCCTACCCTGAAGCTACCAGCGCCGCTGTAAGAGTTAGACATGCTGATGACCCACATAGACTATTCGAAATTAGTATGAATCATGCAATAGGATGAAGAACGTTCAGTTATGCTGCACCGAGACTCTTTAACGACCTTCCACTCGATGTCAAGAATAGCAATAATGTGGCAGCTTTCAAGAAAAACCTGAAGACTTATCTTTTTAGAAAGTGTTATGATAGTGACCTGAAAATGCTAGCGAAATAACTGATAACGATACAGAGCAAAATATTAACTGGAAAGAAATTTTTTCACACACCAAGGCCCGCCTGAACAGACCTTTAGTGTCTGATGGAGGGCGAGAAATAAACCCGTAAAAGTAAAGCTCTCAGCTTCCATGTATTTGGAATACAGTAGCTACCTCAAGAACTATTTATACTCCTCAGTAGTCCCTTTTCGTTATGGATACAATCCTTAAATTTTGTGTCAAGTACTATACAAACAAAGGCTGATAATTCTGATTCTTGATTAGTCTTTAAACCTTCTCTATCTCAAAGAAGGTTTGACTTGTATAAGACTAATCAGTCAGTTAATCTTGTAAATTTTAATTTAATTTCCTGCCTTGAGTGCATCATTACTGCTAATGAATGAAAATCTTTAAATGCAGGGTTTGCAAGCTGGCTTACTAAAATAATGCTGGTTTTGGGTGATATAGTTGGAATCTCTCTTGGAATACTTTTCTTTTCAGATTCTATAACACGGCTTATTCCAAGGGTTATAGAAGGGAAATTTGCATACATTCAGAATTTGATTTTAATTTTGGATTATGACCTGTTTTGATAATACAGGTACTGTATCTGCCTTTGTTGTTTTATGATTATGAAAAGAGAACAGATATGTGCCTCAATGGTGGGAACAGTCTCTGAGGTGCAAAAACATTAAATCACCGTACTTTCTACCCCTATTTCAGGACCTGTGTTACATGTAGAAAAAATAGTTAAAATAGTTAATCAGGATACCAAAACTTAAACTGATGCTTTGAGGTCTTTTCTGAGGAATACCCAAGTTTCTGGCTTTAAACCAGGACCTTCAACTACCTTAGAATTGTCGCTAAAGAGTTCATTTTGTACCAGTGATAGTCAGGATTCCTCTCTTAGACGTTTCGAAAGTTGTCAAATGGACTTGAAGATCTTATTGAAGAATGGTTGATGGTCCTTTCAAGAGAATTCCGGGAAAAATATTTTCCCACTTATATCGCGCTTTTGGTAAAGCCTTCATGCCAGTCCATGTATGGTAGCTGTAGAAATGGTTACCAGATTTCTCTAACTTTAAATCATCCCTTGTCTCAAATCTCCTCTAGTCTTGGGTAGTGCTATAGACTCTTTACCATGGTCTTCCAATGTCTTGGGTTAGACACTGGGCTATTTTCCTTGTTGGAGCCCTTGGGCTTATAGCATCCTGCTTTTCCAAATAGGGTTGAAACTTAACCAATAATAATAATAATAATAATAATAATAATAATAATAATAATAATAATAATAATAACAATAACAATAATACATACATACATACATATACCAAGGCACTTCCCCCAATAATAATAATAAAGGGTCAGATATTGCAACAAGTAATTGTGAACCATCTAGAAATGGATTTATGCATTTCATATAAAAGGTGATGAATGCAAGAGTTGATGGTAGAAGTACTAGAGGAAGGCCAAGGTTTGGGTGGATGGATGGAGTGAAGGAAGCTCTGGGTGATAGGAGGATAGATGTGAGCGAGGCAATAGAGCGTGCTGGAAATAGGAATGAATGGCGAGCGATTGTGACGCAGTTCCGGTAGGCCCTGCTGCTGCCTCCGATGCCTTAGATGACCGCGGAAGTAGCAGCAGTAGGGGATTCAGCATTATGAAGCTTCATCTGTGGTGGATAATGTGGGAGGGTGGGCTGTGACACCCTAGCAGTACCAGCTGAACTCGGTTGAGTCCCTTGTTAGGCTGGGAGGAACGTAGAGAGTAGAGGTCCCCTTTTTGTTTTTGTTTCTTTGTTGATGTCGGCTACCCCCAAAAATTTGGGGAAGTGCCATGGTATATGTATGTATGTATGTATGTATATGAAAATAAATTTCTTTGTCCAGTAACAGCGGTTCTCTATTATTTGGACAAAAATATAGACATTAGAGGTAGTGTCCCTAGTTTGTTAAGTGGTATTAGTTACAAATTGTCCTGTGTCCAAAAAGGCAATGTCATTTCCTAGTTAAAAGTTTGGACGCAGAAACTCACTATGAATTGGATTAAAATTTAATCATAGCTTTGAAGGTTAAGGTTCATAATATTAGAATTACAGCTAAATCTCTTAATTTTTGCAGAAATCTTTCTTTGGAAAGAGTTTTAGCAGCAGCTCAGTGGCATACCAAGTCTGTTTGCTAAACATTATATTGAAGAATCCTGTTTTACATATTGAGATTGCTGGGATCCAATTAAATGCTGTTGGGGCAATGTTGATAGGTAATTAGAAATTATTTAAATTTTATTTTATAGACAATCTTGATTTCTAAATTTCAAATATCTAGAGGAAAATAGTCTCGAGTTCCGTATTTCAACCTGTATTTTGAGATGGTTTGCTAGTATTAATCTAGACTCGTTGAGACTTGAATTTTAATGCTTTATTTCTCTAAATGACCTACTTCTTCCTTTCACTGGTGTGCCAGAGTATGGAAGTCAGCAATATGAACATCAGGGAGGTTCATAGAAATAAAAGGAATTTTAGTGATAAAATTTCTTATTTCTATTGTTCATCTGATATTCTTTCCACTAAATTATGATGTCAAGAAGATATGGATTTACTAGAGGCATGTCTCTATTGAAAGGAAAGATAGGATGTTTAAATTTTTGTGAGTAAATGTTGATAAACTGACCTTCTCAGAAAGAATCAACATGAACATCAGGTGAGTATGGAAATAACAAATTTTATTATTAGACTATTTCTTGGCAAAACTAAATTTATTGGATAGTTATCCATCACTTTATTTTAACCAATCTGACATCATCTGGGTCAGACCTCTTAAACTCTTACCACAAGACTTGGTCTAAGGAATTTTAAATTCTCAAGGGTGCAGACATGACTTATTGAGGTATAACTTCTTTTCTCAAATAAGCAAATCTCTTTTCTGCTTATGTTTTATTCTTCCTTTAGCAGACATTTGATCAGAGCAGTGCTTTGTTAAAAAGAAAACCTGAACATTTTTAAAGACAAATGTTATGTTTTGTAAACCTTTATCATGTGCTAAGTAGGCCCCATTCTGAAGACAACCTCATCTATTTTTTAATCAGAATCTCATATTGATAAGTGTAGGTGGGAATTAAAGGATATTACCAATTAAGAAAAATCTCTCACTGTAGTGTAGGTGTACAGTATCATCATAATTTTTGCCGTATATTAAGTCACCCACAGAATTATGAAGTTATTGAAGGCAGTGGTTGTTTAAGATCTAAAATCTTTTGTAAAATATATTATTTAAGATGCTGAAATGTATCACTAGGTGAATGTAAGAATACAAAATATTTATATGGCTTTGATAGGGGTATTCAAAGTTTAATAATAATTTCAAACGTTACTGACATTGTAAATTGGAAGAACAACTAACTTCAAAACATGACAGAAATTTATTTTTAAAAATACAAACTACTTCATGAGTTTTACCTACATAACAAGCCTTATGAGTACAAAATCGTTTATTATAATAAAACAGGAATGAATATGTAAACAGAGTGTGGATTTAGTTGTTCTTATAGAAAGTACATATAAACATAACATCTACTCTTCTAGAAGAATAATTTTGACAAATTACAATGGAGAATTTTCCTGTAGCACCAGTAAATAAAGGAAACATTAATATAAATATCACAAATTTTAAGTAATTTGTATTTTTCCTAACAGTACTTACCTCGAACTACTTTCTTAGGAGTATCTGGGATCTCCTCCCATCCGACCAGAATTTTGTGTAGTTTACCCTACTCCCGTTTTCTATGCGGGGTAATCTCTGGCGGAGTGATACGCGCTCAGAGACGAACCGGGGTCAGAGAGCATGCTTGCTCAGGTCTCGATCTCCAGTAAGTTTTGACAGATAGGTTTCTATTAAGTCCTGTAAGGCACTCGGGGTAGGATGGGCGGGCCATAACCCGAAAGTAGTTCGAGGTAAGTACTGTTAGGAAAAATACAAATTACTTAAAATTTGTGATTTGTTCCAACACGGAGTACTTGCCTCGAACTACTTTCTTAGGAGACTTATACCTTAGGAGGTGGGAGTGTACCACAGGACCCAGAGACCGTGATGAGAGAAAAGGGGAGAACCTAGATAGGAGGCTAAGTTCTGCTGACCCTCCAAGAGAAAACACGAGAAATAGGGAAAACTACCCAAAAAACTATCTTAGTGTCTAAGTAACTCACCTCTGTAAAAATCCTTGGAGACGTATTCAATCACTGACGATGTATCCCATGGAAGTTAAAGGATTTCAAGGAAGGTAATAAGGGAACAGGGGTGGGGGGTAAGGAAGGAACCTGTGTCTCTTGGACTTACTGCCCGTGGTTTCCCTGGAGCTACACCTTTAAATCTTTTGAAGCGCTGAAATGACAGGACTTAGAGAGAATCCGTCCAGGGACCGCCTCGAACATTCCTTCAAGTAGTGAGCTGTGAAGGTTGACTGACTAGCCCAAGTACCTGCCCGCAGGATTTGGCCGACTGCCATGTTCTTCTCAAAGGCCAACGAGTACTAAGCCCTCTGATGTCGTGGGGTCTAGGCTTAACCCGGAATAGGAATCCCTACACTACTGTAGGCTCTCATGATCACTTGCCGTAGCCAGAAGGAGATCGTATTTTTGGAGACTGGTTTCTTTACTAATCCTGAAGAAACGAACAGAGACTTGATTTCGGGTCTAAGTCTTGCTGTCCTCTCCAAGTACTTCCGTACTGCTCTGACAGGGCACAGCCGCAAATCCCTCAGGTTGTCCGAACGTGGGATTGCCGGCACTGAGAATCCTTCAAACTTGGGGTCCCAGACTGCTGGGTTCTGGGTCTTGGCCACGAAGGATGGTACGAACCTGAAGGTAGCCCTTCGAGTGTGACACCTCGTATGAAAGTCCATGAAGCTCCCCTACCCGTTTTGTTGATGCCAGCGCTAACAGAAAAACTGTCTTGAGGGTGAGTTCCTTGTCCAAGATGTCCTTTAGAGGTTCAAAGGGAGGTTCTGACAGCATCTTCATGACTCTAGCCACGTCCCACTGGGTCACCCTAACTGCTTGAGGGGGGCACGATTCTTCGAAACTCTTGATGAGCATCGAGATGTGTCTGGAGGAGCCCAGGTCGATGCCCTTCAGGAGGAAGACTTGTCCTAGGGCGGCTTGGACTCCTTTAATGGCTGGGATGGACATATTTACCTCATCCTTGAGATAGACTAGGAAGTCAGCTATCTCCGGGATGGAGGCTTTTAACGGCTTGATGTTCTTCGCGACGCACCACTTCATGAAGGTAGCCCATTTAGCCTGGTACACAGCGGCTGACGACCGTCTCTGGTAACCTGACATCCTTGTAGCAGTCTTCGCCGAATACCCTTCCTTCCTCGGGAGACGCTCGATAACCTCCATGCGTGAAGGCAGAGGGACCGAGGGTTTTTGTGGAACCTTTGAAAGTGTGGCTGCCGGATAAGGTCTGATCTGTCCGGAAGGCGCGCCAGTTCCTTTAGATCCGTGAACCACTCTCTTTCCGGCCACCAGGGCGCTACTACCAAAGTCATCCACAGGTTGTCCACTCTCCTCACCCTGTTGAGGACTTGTCTGAGCATTCCGAAGGGAGGGAAGGGGTAAACGTCGAGGTTGTCCCAAGGATGCTGGAAGGCGTCCTCGAACGCCGCCCCCGGATCTGGCACAGGAGAACAAACACGGAGAGCTGTGCGTTCAGCCTCGTGGCGAAGAGGTCTATTACTGGCGAGCAACACTTCTGAATCAGAGTCTTGGCCACTTCTGGGTGCAAGGACCACTCGGACCCCACGACTTGACCCATTCTGCTGAGGCCGTCGGCCAGGACGTTTCTCTTCCCTGGAATGAATCTGGCCGAGATCTTGTTCTGCTCCATTTCGGACCATTCCAGGAACTCCAACGTGAGGCCGCACAACTCCTTCGATTTTAGCCCATCTTGCTTCATTATGTAGGCCACCACCGTGGCGTTGTCGCACATCAGTGCCACGGTGTTTCCCCGGAGCCTCTAAACAAACTGTAGGCATGCCCTTTGCATTGCCATCATTTCCAGTACGTTGATGTGCAAGTTCTTCTCTTCGGCTACCCAATTTCCTCTCGCTGTGCTGTCGAGGAGATGAGCACCCCAACCCTCCTTGGATGTGTCCGTGAACAGGAGCATCTCTGGAGGGTCGGCTGCGAAGGGCATCCCCTTGAGGGTGTTCGATCTGTCGTGCCACCACCCGAGGACCACCTTTGTCTCCGGGGACATCAGGACCACCTTGTGCGGGGAGTCTCTGGTTCCAGGCCTCCTTCAGGTTCCATTGTACTCCCCTGAGTTTGAGTCTCCCCTGTGGGACTAGCTTCTCCAATGACATGAGGGGGCCTATCAGCCTCTGCCAGTCCCTGGCTCTCCTGGGCTGACCTGACAGGAAGGGCCGTAGGATCTGGCCCAAGTTGTCCAGTCTCTCTGCGGAAGGGAAGGCTCTCGCCAACCGGGAGTCCAGGACCATCCTGGTGGAGGGTATCAGTTGGGACTTCTACAGGTTGATGGTGATACCCAGGACGTTGCAGAACTGCAGGAGCTTCGCGCCTTGCTCCCTCAGTACTTCCCTTGAGGCTGAAAGCAACAACCAGTCGTCCAGGTACCGAATCAGGCGGATGCCCTGTTCATGTGCTCAGGCTGAGACTGTCACGAAGATCCTCGTGAAGACCTGAGGGGCTGTGGACAGACCGAAGCAGAGGGTCTTGAACTGTATTGTTTGGGTACCCCATTTTACCCTTAGGTACTTCCTGCTGGAGGGGTGGACAGGGATCTGGAAGTATGCGTCCTTGAGGTCTATGGACATCATGAAGTCTCCTTCCCTCAAGGCCGCTAGGACCGACTTCGGAGTGTCCATCTTGAAGTCGGTCTTGCACACGAACCTGTTGAGGGCTGAGAGGTCGGTCTCCAGCCCCGTCGCTTTCTCCACCAGGAAGAGTCTGCTGTAGAACCCTGGACCTGGGTTCTTGACTGGTTCCATTGCCCCTTTCGCCAACATAGCTCTGCTCTTCTTGTAGGGCCGTCCTTCTCAAGAGGTCCTTCGGTGCCAACCATTCCGCCTGTAGATCTGGTATCAGAGGTGGGGGGTCCACCAGGAAGGGCAATCTGTACCCTTCTTTCAGGACTGTCACGGTCCACGGGTCCAATCCGTGGTCCCGCCATGCTTGCCAAGAATGTTTGAGGCATCCCCCCACCTGAGGCTTCGGCAGGAGTAGGGGGCCTCTCTCCCTATCTCCTTCGAGAGGCGCGGCCCGAACGACCTCTTCTGGTGGCTGAATAGAAGGGCCTGAAGGCCGACTGCACAGCCAACGTTCCCCTATGGGAGGGCTGCGAAGGTTGCTGCCAGGATGTAGTAGGGGCGTCTCTCCTGGGCTGTTTAGGTGAGGCGCGAGGGGGGAGAGGGACGTCAGAGGGTGTCCTTCTATGGGTCTCACAGTGGAAGGCTCCTCAGGGACCTCGCTTCTCTGTCAGGGAGCTGCCTTACTAGTCTGCTGAGCACAGTGTCCCTTTTCCTCAGTATCCAGTTGGTGGTCTGTGCTATGGATTGATAGGAAGGGAACTTCAGGGGCTTACCTCCCGAGCTAATCAGCTCCTTCAGCAAGGCCTGATTCTCCGGGATTGAGAGGTCGTGCGAGGACTGGAACCCTACCAGCGTGGAGGCCCACCAATCCAGCCATGATGACACGTGAACTAAGTTCCTGGACAGCTCCTCCATCATGGAAGTCTCAGCCAGGGAGAAACAAACCAGGGCAGTGGTAGCCCTCTCCTCTACTGCTCCCTGTCCCAAGATGGCGACTGCTGGTTCCACTGCACAGGCCCCCGCGTGGTGTCCTTCCGGGAGGTAGAACCGGGACTGTCTTCAGGCCCTGGAGAAGTCTAGAAGCGCTCTGGCTCTTGGGAGCTTCCGCATGGTTGGCCACGATCTTGTTAACGTGCGCCAATCCCAGCTTCACATCTTTAGCCAAAGCGAGGGCTAGCGAGGGCCTCTGTTGTACAGGCACATCTACCAGCCTGTTGAGGCTCGAGAGCCAGACTTCGTCAGTAGAGGGCTCAGTTTCGTCCAGCCTATGGTGTCGCCTGATGAGGTCTATCACTCTCCTGTATGCTGAAACCTCCGCTGGCGAACCTTCTTCCCCGTCCTCTACATTCTCTGTTGGGCGTCCCAGTTCTCGTGACGGAGGACCTCCGACGGGGAGAGTTGTACGTGGAGGATGCATCTTCCTGGAGTGGTCCAGTCTCCTCGCTTCAGGCAGTAGGACGGGCATCGCCGCTGGAATGGATGCCTCTGTCCTGGATTTATCCTTTCTTCCGGCGGACCAGGAAAGGAGTTTCTCTCGCTCCGGACGATGTATCGTAGATCTTGAGGCCGGGACGCGGCTGCCAGACCGAAGGGGCGACTCTCTCCGCTGGGCGAATGGAGTTGGAACCTTCGCGGACTTATGCCTGTCCCTTGGTGCCTGATGAGACGAGTCCCTCCGTCGGTCACACTTACTGCTGGAGACAAAACCTACCGGTGAGCGTGAACTAGGGCGCCATCCCGAGGTGCCCGGGACTGCTGTAGCCCCCAGGAGTTGGCTACAGGGGATGGAGACCCGCACCCATTCTTCCTCCGGCAAAACGCTTCTCCTGAACTTTCTCCTGGGGGATCTAGAATGCCTACTCACGTGGCGGGATCTTGAATGGGGGATCTAGAATGCCTACTCACGTGGCGGGATCTTGAATGGGAACACGAGCGAGATTGCCTCCTGCGGGACCTATCTCGCCGTCTCCTATGGTCCCTTGGGGCTCTGTCTTCCGATGAGTAGGAGTAGGCCTTGACCGAGGAGCCCGAAGACCTGTAGGATCTTGCTGAAGGGCCTGAATCGCGCCGCGTTGCTGGTGGTTCTACATGGTGTTCGGTCAGCGACGAAGGCTCCATGAAGACGGCCGGGAACGTAGCTGAAGGCGTTGGAGGGGAGTGGGGGAGCTCCTCGCTGAGGAACCAGGTCTCAAACTCCTCTTCCATCCTCAGGGGAGATCTGAAGGGCGTCTTTGGAGGCGCCCACACGAGGGTGTCTGACGGTGGCGAGTCCTCCTTCTCGGCGACACCCTCGGCTGCTGACGCACCTGAAAAACCTGCCCAAGAGGCGGGAGAAGAGACTGCAGCAATTTTACCCCACATCGGATCGTCCGACGAGACGTGACCTGCTTTCACCAGGGCTCCGTCCCCCAAATACACACCCGCCCCTCCCTCAGGCCCCCCACTTGCCTGGACCGAAGACACAATCCCACTGTCAGGTAAATCAGACTCCTGGGGAAGGACCACAGGCCGCTTCCCCGAAACAGACTCACCTCGACCCCTACACTGGGTAGGGGAAGACAGCAGAGAGACTGTCCGACGGGACAAATTTTAAGTAATTTGTATTTTTCCTAACAGTACTTACCTCTAACTACTTTCGGGTTATGGCCCGCCCATCCTACCCCAAGTGCCTTACAGGACTTAATAGAAACCTATCTGTCAAAACTTACTGGAGATCGAGACCTGAGCAAGCATGCTCTCTGACCCCGGGTCGTCTCTGAGCGCGTATCACTCCGCCAGAGATTACCCCGCACAGAAAACCGGAGTAGGGTAAACTACACAAAATTCTGGTCGGATGGGAGGAGATCCCAGATACTCCTAAGAAAGTAGTTCGAGGAAAGTAGTTCGAGGTAAGTACTCCGTGTTGGAACAAATAATAAATAGAAACAAATAAGGGACTCTATAACATTTTGATGAATATTGGGTAAACTCATAACTTAAAAAACTAATAGCGCACTAAGATAGGAGTTATAAGAGTTATAATTTGTTGATAGAAATAGTCCTAAGCATGGGCATTTTCATACCATACAACCTGCGCACAAATGTTGAATAGCATTTTCTGGTTTATCAATTAAAATGACATCTCTAACCCTCATAGGCTCCCTTACACTATAAACAGGTACAGTACATTATCAAACGCTGTAAT
The DNA here is from genome assembly GCF_036898095.1 of Palaemon carinicauda. NCBI lineage: Eukaryota > Metazoa > Arthropoda > Malacostraca > Decapoda > Palaemonidae > Palaemon > Palaemon carinicauda. The sequence goes on from NC_090751.1 coordinate 8,414,550, forward strand.
TGAAAATTACAGTATATAGGTTTATTTTACATTCAACTTTTGGGGCAAGATATTTCACTTGGGCTTACAAGCCTGACTTTTAGGCACACACAAGGACAAAGACTACAAAAATTGTATTACAAATAGCCACAAGCCATATTTAATAAATCTTCAGGCTTAATTAAGAGCCAGAATTGATAAGCTTCAGGATGTAAAGCATTATATTATTATAGTTTAATCACACCACCTAGTCAAAACACTTGAATCACATAGGGCAGATTACTGGTACTTTTTAAAGGAGACACATATACAATAACAATAGAAAGGTCTACTGGAAATCTGGAAGATTTCTAGTTCAAAACAGCCCCTAGGTTTTTGCGTATTCATTACTAATGAACAATAACTGGTATAGAATCGATGATAAAGACTTTTAAAGGAACCTAAAAAAGGTCACTTAGGTTTTTCTAAGAAAGATCAATACTGCATCTTTGAATGACATTTAGTAAAACAGCCACTGGGTATTTAATACTTATGGACAATTAGGATAAATGGTGTAAAGGCTAAAAAACGCAGGCTTATGCAGGGACCTGAAAAGATCACTTACATAGTTTTCTTTTAACTGAATTTGTAAAAAAAATATGAATGTCATTCAGTAACTTAACTCAAAAATGTATATTACATTGCTTAAAACCACAATAAATATTATTCTGAAGAAAAAGAAAATGAAAAAATATTGTAAATTTAATAAATCTTCTGATGATAAGAAATTCTTGATTACCAAACAAGATTTTAGCTCCTAACAGATTATACAGTTTAAAGAAAAACAAGACATTCTTCAACACCCAACACAGTTTGCATTTATCGAAACATAATTGTTAAATAAATTTTACACCTTCAACTATAAATTTCCTATACTGTACGCACATCAAACATGAAAATAATACTTTAAGTAAATATATATTACAATACAGCAAATTTTCAATCTACTTTTGCTAATAATGTTATTTCACATATCTAGCACTAAATTTTCTGTACACATCAAATGCAAAATAAACACACTCAATGAAAATAAAAAAATATTAGTCTTAGTAACTTTCTAACAAAACCATTGTAAATATGTGTACTTATCAGTTAGATAAAAGACATTTCTATTAACCTCCCCTGATTTCATATTGCTTCTCTCTAGAAGCTAGGTTACTAAAAAAAATATATATATAAATTTTTCTTTCCAATAGACTTGGGCCTTTAGTACTGTACAGTAATGAGACAATCTAGCAGTTAATGGCAATAACAATAGCTTTGGTATTATTCATCACTAATGTAGATAAAGACAACTGCATTGTATAAAACATTACATAACCTTTCTGACTAATAAAGTAGCTATTGTAAAGGCTGTGTGAATTCTGTAGTTACTTTACATGGCTTTTTACGCTAAGAATAGTAACTTAGAATTGATTTATATCTTCACCTTTCCTTTTCAGAAGGATCCTGGCCAATTACCAGAGGCAATGTTTGCAAGATGGCATGAACTTACTTTTCAAAGTACCTTGGTGCACTATGGGATTATTGCTGCAATGGGGAACAAAGACCACACCTCTCATCAATTGCCAGGTGAGGCACTTTCTTTGGGAAAAGGCCAATGAGGACCTATATCATCTAGAACCAAAAGGCATTACCGGGTCATAAACCTATGAAGGATAAGCTAGCTTGGTTGCTGAGGAAAGGCAAGGAACTAAATGCAGTGAAGAACTAGCCAAATGTTATGTGGAGGAAATTTACTGTTCTTCCACATAAGGTATTTGTCATTGAATTGATTCATAAGGTGTTTGGACCTAGTGTCAGAAAATTTCTGCAAGAAAAGCAACTCTACTTTACTTTCTGTACAACAATGCACCTACTCACCTTCCAGGCTTAGAATAAGAGTTGGTGGACAAGTTTACCTTCCCCAAGTAAGACTCTTCTCATCTGGCCCTTGGATCAGTAGTTGAAGCTGTTGTACACAAAAGCATTTTTCTCAAAAGTTGTTTTGAATTTGCCTCCAAGAGTTCTGGAAAAATTGATTCAACATTGCCCACTATTAAAGTATTGTCGACAAAGCCTTGGGAGAATTGTCCAACAGAACGGTGTCTCAAGGAAGTTGTGACCAGATTGTCTACCAGAGAGGGACTTCAATGAGTTTGAGTCTGTGGTTCAGAACATTAGATTTCGAGGGAAGTCCATGGGCTTGGAGGTCAATGATGAGCAGTTAATGGACCATAGCAAAGTGCTTGCCACTGAGGAACTTCCAAGACCTTCAGAAGGAGCAGAAACTGATAGCAGCCAATGGAGTATCTTTGGAAGAGGAGGAAAGGAACGATGCTCCAAGTTCAGTGATGAAAAATTACAAAAAATGGCTTGTTAATGAATTGTTGAAAAATATCACCAATTCAGCTGAATCCTATCAAATGATTAAATGGTAATCCAGTGGGTGTAAAAGAAAGCCGGAAAGAAATTTATTCAGATAAAAAATAAATTGTGGGAAAATGAAGAACCTTTACAGGTAATTATTAGACATTTTTATGGAGGGCAACTCCTTCCAAACAATAACATCTCTTACACACCCCCTTCTACTCAAGCTACAACTTGCCTTACTTCGGGGAAAGAAATTAAATTTTCATTGATGATATACGTTTAAAGGCCACTCATGCATGGCAGAGGCCAGGGACAGTGACATTGTCCTATCAAGCAGGACATGCCCTAGAGACTGAGCATATACAGTATACGTATGATCAGCACCCAAGCTCGGACAAAGGAGGGCCAGGCAATGGCTGCAGATGACTCAGCAAACAGACCTATAGGCTCCCCAAACACCCCATCCTTAGCTCACAAGGATGGTGAGGTTGCAGCGACCAAAGAAACTAATGAGTTTGAGCGGGACTTGAACCCCTGTCTAGCGTTCACCTGTCAGGGACGTTACCACATTGGCCACCACAACCTTATTGTACAAATTTCTTGATATATGATTTTATGTATGTAATTGCCATTAACTGTAAAAATGCCTTTGAGTGACTGCCATATTGTGACCTGGAAAAGATTAATCACAGTTACTTTATTTCTTATCGAGAATATTAATTCACTGTTTGAACAGATCTATGTCCGAAAGACTTTCTGGAATGGATTAAGTTTGACCTTAAGGTACCATTATAACTTTAAAATTAATTTTTAAAAAATTACATGTTTAAGTAGAATTACAAATATATTTTCTTATGCATATTAATTTTTAAAGATATGCTACTTTACTTCAGAAATATATGACTAATATTTTATTGCTTCTGCATATATGGTGATTCAGAATATAATTTATTGCTAATATTGTATTGCTTCAACATAACATTTGTGGCATTGACCCTCCTTGAAGCCCCAATGTAAATTAGTGTAAATATCTATTTTAAAATTTTAAAAATTTGTGCACATTTATTCCTATTTTCCTCATTGGTAATAGCAAAACACCACATACACAAAAATATTTAAAAAGGATAAAAATCAATATGAAAATCTTCCATATATAATGGATGAAATGATAGCATAAAATATGATACTGACAAGTCTGTACTATCAAATAAAGTTACATGCCTATTGGAAGCAAGGTAATTTTTCTTTATACTGTACTGTACTTCAATAAAAGGTCTTATAGGCTGAAAAAACATGGTATAATAATTGTTAATGATATTTGGCTGTCAATAATTTACAAATATAAAGATAGTCAACTAAAACTCAAAACGTAATATACTTGGCAGCAAGTCTTAAATGATGAATTACCATGAAACTGCAACATCCTACGGATGTTTCAGACAACCATCAAGAATTATATATCCATACAAAACCATCAATCACAGCTAAGAATGAGTGATAACAAAAACCTAAAAAGAGTAAAACAAAATAAATCACTGAAAAATACTATAATAAAAGCTATTGTTATACTAAGAGAAATGTAACTTGCTCAGAATAGGACATATCACCTCTACCATTTCAATCAATTTAACTTAAGAGATTTATCTCTTAGTCTACCCAATTCAACTTGCATCAATGTCTTTGGTAGTTTATATGGGCATTAAAAAATCATATAGACCACCTATACTAAAACTTTAGTAGTAAAAAATATCACAAATAAAAACATGTCCCTTTATGTACAATACTTTAAGCCCTGTCCACATGGTCGAGCCTGGCCGACGGGCAAACAGTGATACCAGACCACAATAGTTAGCAAGAATGAGGGTTAATGACGTCAGAAGTGGGAAAACCACAGACATTGATCTGGCATCATACAGTGTTGCCAGATCCCTGCCTTTAGTTTTCCCGCTTCTGACGTCATCAACCCTCATTTTCACTAACTATTGTGGCCTGGTATCACTGTTTGCCCGTTGGGCATGCTCGACCGTGTGGACAGGGCTTTAGACATTACACTGTACTGTGATGAAAAAAAAGAGAAACTAAAGTAAAAAATCTGAAGGGCACTTTTCATGTCCTTGGCACATATTATAGAAATTTGATAATAAATTTTAATAATTTACCCACACTATAATGCTAAAAAACTGCATTTTAAGGCTATTGCAGAGTCTAATCTCTGACATATAATCAAGATAAAGTATTGTAAATCACTTTTGCAGTCTAATCTCTGACACACAATTAACATAAGGTATAATAAATAATATCTAATGACATCACATACAATCCTGAAAAATTTTGCTTTCACTCTATGAAAATTACTTTTAATTTAAAGTTCATAGTGTACTGCCATATTAACATATTCCTAGTAATGTAAGACCAACAGCTACAAACATTTTGTGCAAAAATCTAAGTGTGCATAAACATCAAACCACTTTGCAAATAACATCACATCCAAAGATCACAACGATACAAACTTCTACACTACACAGTTCATAAAAAACACTTAACATTCTGTAAAAACAACAAAACTTACTTGCCTGAATTTTAGCATGACTGGCAGGATCCTTAATACTGTAAGCCGCTTAGTTTCGATGGTTCTTATCTTTACGTGAACACCATTATGGTAGAAATTTGTTTATGTTTAGAATAGTCCTATGCTTGATCTGAAATAGCACTGTACAAATATAACTTTAAAAAATAATAGCTCTGTATACATGTAAGGATGGATGGGAAAAATGCTGGTCTTCTTTCAGATACAGTATACCATTTCTAAAAACTTGAAAAGCTACTATAATTTCAAATATATTTTAAATCTGCCATTAATAAATATCCTGTTCCTTAATATAAAGCCTTAAAACTAAAACATCAAAAAGTTACATTTTACGAGAGAAAAGTAGACTAAGTACAGTATTCAGTTTCTAGTGTCCATGACAAAGTTCATGTAACATCAATAACAATCAAACATAAGACTATAACAGAATCTTCACTGAACTTGGTTGATCCACTAATATTTTCCTGATATGGAGAATATATTTGATTTAATATTCTATAATTTCCCTAACAAGTGGCAAAAGTGTCGGCTTATGATTACAACAGAAGTGGTTCATCATACTTGAAAGATCGTTACAATACGTTACTGTACTGTACTTTACCAATTTTTTTTTTATTTAAATAAAAGAATTCCATTAATAAAATACTACATTACAGTAGCCCTTCTTTTCCCAGTAAAAAGGACCTTAAAGCAATTTTTTTTTAAGATAACCCTTAAGCATTCATTTCAAGTGAAACTTCAGTAGTACCTATGCCTTTCATGCTAATTTTTTCATTTATTATCTCAGGAATCTTTGACTTTTTATTACATCTATTGTTTCTAAGGAATATCATAAAGTATTATTGATAAAACTTACAGTACTCTCATGATATGCACCCAAGTAAATTCGATATCCTGCACAAAATTAAAACTTAACTTACGTATGTATGACGAACCTTTCTTGCTAACTCGAAATTCAGAACCTGTCTTGCTAACTCGAAATTCATAGATATTAAGGCATTTTGTTCTGACACATTAACCAAACCATTTAGTTACCATTCTCTTGGTTTACTTCTCTTGTTTCTTCCTAAAATTTCCAAATTCATACATTCTTTTCACTAACCTGTTGGTCTTTATTTCATTTACTTGACCAACGTTTACAAGTATCTATCATTTAATGTACTTCCATCTTTTTATGTATTTTGGAATTTCTATTTTACCTTTACAACCATTTCAAACCTTATTTCAAAAGGTACTCAACAAAGCACTTATATCAACAAATTCAAGCCCCCATTCTTTTCTTTGCTCTCTATATTCACATTTCACTTCAATAAGGCAAATTGAAGCAACAGTCAGTTATTAAGTTTTGATTATTCTAGGAATTGTCTCTTTAAAAATATCCCTTAGCTTCTGCCACTTTTTTTTTGCTAAACCTATTTGATAAGTTACTTCTCTCATCCTACTATCATCTATTACACAGACTCCTAGATAACAGCATGAATCAACCTCTTCCAATCTTCCATTCCATAAAAACATTATCCCATATTTCTGGTTTCAAAATCATCCTCATAACCTTATTACTACCATTTACTTTTAGATTTCTTCCCTTTCCAACTCTTCCACCAAACTTGGAAGTTTCTATCCACTGTCAGAAGCTATAGTAGTATGATGATAATATTGTAATATCAATTACTCAGATTCATTTCTAGACATTGTCCTAATCAACAAACTTGAACGTACATCTGTTCTTTCCTTGACTTTTTATCATGTCACTTCATTCTTAGAAAGGAATAAAATTTTGGGGACATACATCCGCTGTGTAAGAGCAAATTTTACACCGTCACAATTCTATCCATGCACATTAAAACAAGCTCCTTGAATATATATAAAAAAATTACCTTTACACCCAAAAGCCTCCATAAGCAAGCAAGCCTCAGTCACCTAACTAAGTTTCCCTAGGTTCATATAAGCCAGAAACAGCATTATTCATTACCATCAAACTGCTCAAAACAGTTTCACATTGGACATGAGATTAAATGGTTACTACAGTACATAAAATGCAAGAAGATTAATAAATAGAATTTGGGCCAGAGAAGCTATTCAACACCAAGACAAATTCAGATTTCACTTTTTTTTAAAGTTATAACTATCAGTAAACAGAATTTAAGTAAATAAGGATATGACTTGAAACATGTGGGAAAACATAGTACAGTTCATGAATTTAGTAAACGCATAAAATGATATGGATGTAATTTTAGTATCTCCGCTATATTACTTAAAATATCTATTCTTTAAGATATGAAATAAACATACTGTACTACATTTCCTGATCATTTTAACAGACCCTGCAAAATAATGTTATTCAATTTAGATGGTTCTTCTAGCATTTTGTAAAATTATGAAACCTGTAATACTTGTTTTAAAAAGTTTTCTGCAATGATAATATTGGAACTGGTAAACTACCACATACCATTGATACTAACATACAGTATTACACTTGTAATAAGAGAAAGTGTGTGTTTTATAATTTTGGGTAAGTACTCGATGTTATCAATCATCATAACTGGGTCAGTTATGTAGACTTATAGTACACTACTTACTGAAAATTATTATTCTTTCATTCCATTTTGTCTTGTGGTTTGTGTAAGAATTAGGATTTTGTTTCCTAGATATCAAAAAGCTTGTGTCCATGTGTAATACATGTAAATATTACATACATATACTGTAGATTTGTATGCAAATATATACATGCATGCTTACAAATATATAACATACATAAAAATGGTCCCAAATGTTAACATCTTAACTTTACTGTATTTACTTTTTAATGCAACATTTATGATATGTAAAATATGATGAGAAAAAAAAGTTTTAAATCTTTATCAACTCCCTTGTAAGGACATATAGTCTCATATAAAATACTTGAAAACTTTTCATAGATGACTAGATCATGTTTTTAAATTCTGAATGTGAAAGCAACTATGGTATGATATTTATTTGGTCTTTTCTTGTAATTCGGTCACACCAGAGTCCATGACATTTCCATCTACGTGTGACATAGCATTTTCCTTGTTTGCGGAAGACGATGCCTGCTTCTCGATACATACTCTTTCCTTATCCATTGATTTCATCTCTTGGGATGATTCAAGCTGCATTGTTTCTTTGTTTAACTGTGATGATATTTTGGTCAAGTCTGAAGCATAGGATGAAGCTTGTCCACTAGACAGGGCATCCCTTATTTGTTTAGAGATTGAGCTTCTATAATGATTACTGTTAGCTTCACTTCTCATGATAGGAGGTACACCACTCAGAGGTGGTGACGAATCCCGAGAACCAGGGGAAGGTTGATGAGGACGGGGTGAATGTGGAGGTTGATAAGGCAATGGTGTAAAAGTTCTAGATTGGTGGTGAGACTGGTAAGGAGGCGACTGGCGCAAGTGAGGCTGGTGTATTGTGCGATTGGCTCTAAGAATTGACCTCTGGGGATGGCGCCCAGATGCAAGCTGTGGACTTGGCCTGCCTCCACCTGAACGACTACCCATGGTATGACCCATTGCTAGATCTTCCCCTCTGTCTACATCAATGCCACCAAGGAAATCTGTATCACCACCCCACAGGCCAGATGCACGGGCATCGCTGACCTCTTGAAGAATGGCTTCTTGTTGATCTTGAATCTGGAGTAGCTCCTGAGCCAAAGAAACATAAAGGGTGATAATTACTGAAAATGTTATTTTGATAATAAAATAAATTTTTGAATATACTTACCCGGTGATTATAATAGCTGCAACTCTGTTGCTCGACAGAAAACTCTAAGGTAAAACTCGCCAGCGATCGCTACACATGTAGCGGGTGTGCCCAACAGCGCCATCTGTCGTCCAGATACCCAGTACTCAATGTAAACAAAGACTCAATTTTCTCCTCGTTCCACTGCGTCTCTATTGGGGAGGAAGGGAGGGTCCTTTAATTTATAATCACTGGGTAAGTGTATTCAAAAATTTATTTTATTATCAAAATAACATTTTTCAATATTTAACTTAGCCGGTGATTATAATAGCTGATTCACACCCAGGGGGGTGGGTAGAGACCAGCAATATATGTTTACATTATTATGAGCTAAGAGTTTTTATTTCATTTTAGAAGTTATCAAAATAACAAAAACAAAATAAATAGGTACCTGGTAAGGAAGTCGACTTGAACAATTACTCTGCCTTTTTAAGTACGTCTTCCTTACGGAGCCTCGCGATCCTCTTAGGATGCTGATCGACCCCTAGGATCTGAAGTATCAAGGGTTGCAACCCATACAACAGGACCTCATCAAAACCCCTAATCTAGGCGCTCTCAAGAAATGACTTTGACCACCCGCCAAATCAACCAGGATGCGAAAGGCTTCTTAGCCTTCCGGACAACCCAAAAAACAACAATAAAAACATTTCAAGAGAAAGATTAAAAGGTTATGGAATTAGGGAATTGTAGTGGTTGAGCCCTCACCCACTACTGCACTCGCTGCTACGAATGGTCCCAGTGTGTAGCAGTCCTCGTAAAGAGACTGGACATCCTTAAGATAAAAAGACGCGAACACTGACTTGCTTCTCCAATAGGTTGCGTCCATTATACTTCGCAGAGATCTATTTTGTTTAAAGGCCACGGAAGTTGCGACAGCTCTAACTTCGTGTGTCCTTACCTTCAGCAAAGCTTGGTCTTCCTCACTCAGATGGGAATGAGCTTCTCGTATTAACAGTCTGACAAAATAGGATAAAGCATTCTTTGACATAGGCAAAGATGGTTTCTTAACAGAACACCATAAAGCTTCAGAAAGGCCTCGTAAAGGTTTAGTTCGTTTTAGATAGAACTTAAGAGCTCTCACAGGGCATAAGACTCTTTCCAGTTCATTGCCTACCATATTCGATAAGCTGGGAATATCGAACGATTTCGGCCAAGGTCGAGAAGGCAGCTCGTTTTTGGCTAGAAAACCAAGTTGTAGTGAACATGTAGCCTTTTCTGATGAAAATCCGATGTTCTTGCTGAAGGCATGAATCTCACTGACTCTTTTAGCTGTGGCTAAACATACCAGGAAAAGAGTCTTTAAGGTGAGATCTTTCAGGGAGGCTGATTGTAGTGGCTCGAACCTGTCTGACATAAGGAATCTTAGTACCACGTCTAAATTCCAACCAGGTGTAACCAAACGACGCTCCTTCGTGGTCTCAAAAGACTTAAGGAGGTCCTGTAGATCTTTATTGTTGGAAAGATCTAAGCCTCTGTGACGGAAGACTGATGCCAACATGCTTCTGTAACCCTTGATAGTGGGAGCTGAAAGTGATCGTTCTTTCCTCAGGTATAAGAGGAAGTCAGCTATTTGAGTTACAGAGGTACTGGTCGAGGATATAGATACTGACTTGCACCAGTTTCGGAAGATCTCCCACTTCGATTGGTAGACTCTAAGGGTGGATGTTCTCCTTGCTCTTGCAATCGCACTGGCTGCCTCCTTCGAAAAGCCTCTAGCTCTCGAGAGTCTTTCGATAGTCTGAAGGCAGTCAGACGAAGAGCGTGGAGGCTTTGGTGTACCTTCTTTACGTGTGGCTGACGTAGAAGGTCCACCCTTAGAGGAAGAGTTCTGGGAACGTCTACTAGCCATCGAAGTACCTCGGTGAACCATTCTCTCGCGGGCCAGAGGGGAGCAACTAGCGTCAACCTTGTCCCTTCGTGAGAGGCGAACTTCTGCAGTACCTTGTTGACAATCTTGAACGGTGGGAATGCATATAGATCTAGATGTGACCAATCTAGGAGAAAGGCATCTATATGAACTGCTGCTGGGTCCGGGATTGGTGAGCAATATATTGGGAGCCTCTTGGTCATCGAGGTTGCAAAGAGATCTATGGTTGGTTGGCCCCAAGTGGCCCAAAGTCTCTTGCATACATCCTTGTGGAGGGTCCATTCTGTTGGAATTACTTGTCCCTTCCGACTGAGACAATCTGCCATGACATTCAAGTTGCCTTGGATGAACCTCGTTACTAGCGATATGTTTTGACCTTTTGACCAGATGAGCAGGTCCCTTGCTATCTCGTACAACGTCAGTGAGTGGGTCCCTCCTTGCTTGGAGATGTACGCCTTGAAGGAGAGATTTGAAGCTTTTCAAGGCCAGATGTACTGCCAGTAGCTCCTTGCAGTTGATATGCATTGTCCTTTGACTCGAGTTCCATAATCCCGAACATTCCCGACCGTCTAATGTCGCGCCCCAGCCTACGTCCGATGCGTCCGAGAAGAGAACATGGTTGGGAGTCTGAACAGCCAGGGGCAGACCCTCTCTGAGGCTGATACTGTCCTTCCAAGTCAGGCAAGACTTCCTCTTCTCGGAAATGGGGATCGAGACCGCTTCTAGCGTCTTGTCCTTTTTCCAGTGAAATGCTAGGTGATATTGAAGAGGACGGAGGTGTACAGTAGTCTTCCTAATGACACAAACTGTTCCAGGGATGATAGCGTCCCTATCAGACTCATCCACTTCCTGACTGAACATCGTTCCTTCTTCAGCATGTTCTGGATGCATAACTGGGCTTGGCTTGTTCTGGGGGCCGACGGAAAAGCCCGAAAAGCTAGACTGTGAATCTCCATCCCTAAATACACGATAGTTTGGGATGGGACCACTTGTGACTTTTCCATATTGACAAGGAGACCCAATTCCTTGGTCAGATCTAGAGTCCATTTTAGATCCTTCAGACAGCGATGACTGGAAGAAGCTCTGAGAAGCCAGTCGTCCAAATAGAGGGAGGCTCGGATGTCCGCTAAATGAAGGAATTTGGCTACATTCCTCATCAGCCTCGTAAACACAAGAGGAGCTAAGCTTAGGCCAAAGCACAGGGCTTGAAACTGGTAGACAACCTTTTCGAAAACGAATCTCAGAAAAGGTTGGGAGTCCGGGTGGATGGGGACGTGGAAGTAGGCGTCCCTTAGGTCTAAAGAGACCATCCAGTCTTCCCTTCTGACCGCTGCTAGAACCGACTTTGTGGTCTCCATGGAGAACGTCTGCTTTGTGACAAAGACATTCAGAGCACTGACGTCTAGCACCGGCCTCCACCCTCCTGTCTTCTTTGACACCAAGAAGAGTCGGTTGTAGAATCCCGGGGTTTGATGGTCCGAAACTTTGACCACCGCTCCCTTCTCTAGTAAAAGAGACACTTCCTGTTTCAAGGCTCGTCTCTTGTCTTCCTCTCTGTACCTGGGAGAGAGATCGATGGGAGACGTTGCTAGAGGGGGTTTCCGTACAAACGGGATCTTGTACCCCTCTCTGAGCAACTTCACAGATTGTGCATCTGCGCCTCTCTTTTCCCAGGTCTGCCAGAAGTTCTTGAGTCTGGCTCCCACTGCTGTCTGAAGAAGCTGGCAGTCAGACTCTGCCCTTAAAGGACTTGGTTCCTTTCATCTTTCCTCGTTTCCCTTCGGCACGAGCACCTCCTCTGCTGGAGGCTCTGCCACGAAAGGGCGGAATAAAACGGGACGCTGGAGTGTCCATCCTTGGTCTAGCTGACAAGGTAGGCAAAGGGGTGGCTTTGCGAGCGGAGGACGCAACAAGATCGTGAGTGTCCTTCTGTATCAAAGAAGCGGCAATTTCCTTAATCAGGTCTTCTGGAAAAAGGCACTTGGAAAGAGGAGCAAACAGAAGTTCGGATCTCTGGCATGGTGTAACTCCAGCTGAAAGGAATGAGCATAGGTTTTCACGCTTCTTAAGGACTCCGGACACAAATGATGCAGCAAGCTCATTAGACCCATCATGTACGGCCTTGTCCATGCAGGATATAATGAGCAAGGAAGTCTCCTTCTCTGTCGGAGAGATCTTTCTGCTTAGAGCTCCTAGACACCAGTCTAAGAAGTTAAAAACTTCGAAGGCTCTAAAGATACCTTCCAGCAGGTGGTCCAGGTCCGAAGATGACCAACATATCTTTGAGCGTCTCATGGCAAGGCGGCGGGGAGAGTCTACTAGGCTTGAGAAGTCGCCCTGGGCAGAGGCAGGAACTCCCAAGCCGAGAACTTCATCCCGTGGCATACCAGACGCTCGATCTAGAAGAGAGTCTAGCAGGGGGAAACGTAAAAGCTGTCTTCCCTAAACTCTTCTTGGACTGCAGCCATTCTCCTATCACACGCAAAGCTCTCTTGGACGAGCGTGCGAGGACGAGTCTAGTAAAGGCACGAGTGGATGACGGCATGCCTAACACAAACTCTGACGGAGGAGAACGCGGAGCCACAGAAACAAACTGGTCCGGAAACATCTCTTTGAACAGGGCCAAAACTTTCCTAAAGTCCAAAGAGGGTTGCGTAGACTTAGGCTCGTCCAGTTCTGAATGCGGTTCATCTACGTGTGCAGCAACATCATCATCAGAAAGTCCCTCATCCGATAACTGATGAGGGAACGGCAACGGAGTGGGTAACGGCTGGTAAGCTGAGTCCGGTCGCACGGGTGCATGCGTGACTGAGCCGGACGCAACGTCATGGAACTGTTGCCCAGTCTGTGAGCTGGCAACAACCATAGCAGCGCGGGGACGCACAGCGTCTACTCCAGACTGTCTGGACTGATGTGGGTGAGCAGTGGCAACCACACTGGGTTGCGGAGGTTGACGCACCACGTCAAAACAAAACAACTCTGACGGTTGTTGAACCTCACGAACGTCAACGGAGACCTCCGTGCGTCGCTGAACGTCAACATGCGGCTGGCAGATCACACTGGAACGCATGGGTGGCGGAACTCTCTCAACTGGTGTGCGTGAGAAGGTTACCTCAGCGTCCACCGGACGCACAACCGATCGTGTGGGCGGTTGTAGGCAAGGAGCTGCACTAGCTGGTGCGGCAGCAACCTTCTCCGCACGAAAGTCCTGCATAAGAGACGTTAGCTGAGACTGCATGTCTTGCAGTAGAGACCACTTAGGGTCTACAGGAGCAGGTGCGGCGACAGACGGTGTAACTGTCTGAAGCGGTACCGCTTTGCCTCTCTTAGGAGGTGAGCAGTCATCGGATGACTGCAGCGAGTCCGAACTGACCCAGTGGCTACAACTGGGCCGTTGGACTTGTGCGGAAGGGACCGACTTGCGCTTTAACGGTCGTGAGACCTTGGTCCAGGGTTTCTTGCGAGAAACACCTTCCGAAGACGAGGTCTATATGGGCTCTCTCGTCTTAGTTAGGCAGGGGCGATCTTGGGTAGATACGCCCGATACCACGGAGGGAACGTCTGTTCGCTGATTAAAGCCTCTCGAACCCATTTGTCGTACGACATTGCTTCTCCCCTGGACTTGGGAGCTTGCAAGAGGTCCCGGACTAGGAGGACGACAGGCACGAACAGACGAACCCTCAAGCGCAACACTATCCACAACACTATCACTCACTTTAACACTTCCCACTGCACTTTTACACTTCAGCTCCTTCACATCCGCCATAAGTTGATTACGGTCACTAGCAAGGGACTCAACTCTCTCACCCAGAGCTTGGATGGCACGCATCATATCAGCCATCGAAGGTTCCTGAGTGCCAGGAGGGGGATTAGGAGCAACCACTACAGGGGAAGGAATAGGTTGTGGGGCATGAGGAGAGGAAATATCGATAGAACGAGAGGAACTTCTCCTAACTCTATCTCTCTCTAGCCTACGTGTATACTTTTGGAATTCGATAAAATCGAATTCCGAAAGCCCAACGCACTCCTCACACCGATCTTCCAATTGACAGGTTTTATCCCGACAATTGGAACAAACAGTGTGAGGGTCGATAGAAGCCTTCGGAAGACGCCTTGAACAGTCCCTAGCATTGCACTTCCTAAATTTTGGGACTTGTGAAGGGTCAGCCATTTTGAATTGGTCAAAGGGGAATTCAAAAACTATCAAAAAGTCATCAACAAAGAATCCGTTATCAAAAAGAGTTCAAGGATTTGTGAAGAGAAACCTTGCACAGCGAAAGCTCAAAACTAGAATAATGTACTTCACCAATTAGTTGTGAAAAAACTCCAGTTTAGCAACAGCGAGTAAGTACGTCTTGTCGTTAGCACGACAGAGAGAAAATTGAGTCTTTGTTTACATTGAGTACTGGGTATCTGGACGACAGATGGCGCTGTTGGGCACACCCGCTACATGTGTAGCGATCGCTGGCGAGTTTTACCTTAGAGTTTTCTGTCGAGCAACAGAGTTGCAGCTATTATAATCACCGGCTAAGTTAAATATTGAAAAAATAAAATGCAAAATGAAAATTCTACATAGCCCAAATCACCTTTACAGGAACACCAATCATTACAACTCTTCCATTGATGTTGATTTTTTAGAAGTTAAATTCAATACTGTAGTGCAAAGAGCCTTAAAAATTATTTGTCGCAGAGAATATGGTGGAGTCTTCACAGTAATTAGCTGAAGCCTCCAGGAAAAGTGAGAAGCTAATGTTAAATTTCTCAGTATTGTACAGTGTATTAGTACAAAGCCCACAAAGATTACAGATTGGTCAGTGACTGTTATAGCTGACCAATACAGTGTGCAAGTCTTAGGAACATCACAATATGGCATAAGTTCCTATTATCAGGAAAAACTTGATTAAAAATGAAAAAGTCAGCTGAAATCCAATTTGCATTTGACGAAGTTCTCACTTATATACATCAGCAGATTAAATGCATATTTAATCTAAACCCAGGAAACAGTCTACTCACAGATGTAAGAGTGGTAATCACATTTCCCTGTTGGTGAAGTTGCTGTTGGAGACGTTCTCTGGTTACACGTTCTTCTTGTAGCTGCTGCCACAACTCTCGACATGTATTCACAACCATCTACATAATAAAAGACAGACAAATTCTGAGGCCTATGAATACTTAATATCCCTTAAAATTAAAAATCAAAGGCCAGAATATACAGTATTTATAAAACAAATCTTTAGTTTATATTTCTAAACAATTTTAAAATTGCCTACATATGAAAAATTGGTAAAGAATTATTTAAATTACAAGTAAACTATAGCGAAAGTTCCATATTTAAAATTTTTTTATTATTGTAAACTATACTGTGCACACTCTTGGTCTGGTTAGTCACATTTCATAACTACTGTATGTAGAATAAGTACTGTACTGAGTTGCCGTATGAAACCAGACATTACATGAATAAAAGTTGATCCCCTCAAAAAATTGGATAAATCACATAATCAAAATCAATGTTAAAGATTAAAATTTATTATTAGGAATGTGAGATTAAACTGCTAGTAAGTAAAAAGACATTACTGTACTGTAAATAATGGGGGTAAAAAAAAAATTGAAGCAAATCTCATGGAGAAACATGATGCAAGGAAATAAGATTACAAGACTACTTATTTTCAATAAGTACAATAACACAATGGGGATCTTAAGGGCAGATACTATATGTTTATAAAATATGAAATGACATGATTCATTCAAAAATATTAGGAGCTCAACCAAGACTTTGGGTTTCAAACTATTTTTCATTTAACAAAGTCATTAGTTATTTGCTAAGAATGAATGAATACAGAAACAGATAATGATAATATACTCTCAGTAAAAGTAAAAAATTTAATATTATGAACTTACAGTGATTGTATGATCTAGACTTGTCCTAGTAGCAGCGCCATCTGCAGACAGTCTCCTGGCTGGTTTCTGCACATTAACGGGAAGTTTAGGTGTAGTTTGTGCCGAGCTTTTTTCACCAGAATCTCTTGGAGTCCCAAGTTCAGACCTTTTTCCTTTAACCTCCTTTGGAGGAACTGGACTTGTTGCAGGTTTGACAGTTTTGTGATTTTCAGCAGCCTTTAACATATCTGTCGGTTGTGGTGTTGTTCTACCAGATGACCCTTCCCGTCTAGTATTTTCAGTGGCACTTGTATCCTCCTGGCCGTCTATAAATGAATTTAGATTAAATACATTACATCTACGGATGCTTCTTGTTCTTGATGAACTACCTTACTTAGTTTCACCTTATTCCAATTGCTTTGTCCAACATAAGAAAAACACAAGCAGATCCCTTATGTGAATCTGAGTCTCTGCACTTTTGTTTTAAGAGTACAAAATATATATAAAACCATGCATATGCATACATTTATGAAACAAGTACTCGATGACTTGAAAATTTAATAATAAAATTTATTATTCAAATACTTACCTGGTAGACATTATATTTTAACAAATCAAAGTCACCAGCTTCCCAACCTTTAACAAAAAAATACTTTTCAACCTTTCTCTCCTATTTCCCCCTCACCTGTGATGCAGTAGACCCAATAGGTGGTGCCACTGTACAAACACATACACTGTCATTACATTCCAAGAATTTCATATAATCAGTGTCATTATAGATAAACCTGTACATCTATCCCCTAAAAGTTTTGCTTAACATCATTAAAAGTGGGGAGGAGGGAGGGAATTAATTGACTATCTGAAAAGTACTTTAATAATTATTTATGATCAAAATTATGTTTATTCAAACGAATCATTTCTGATATTTATTATGCTGACTTTTGCACATTGTTGGAGGTGAGTATTTGATGGATAAAACAACTATCAATAATCCTTTGCCATATTACGGTTCACCTATCGCACCTTCAGTACATAGTGGATTTTTTATTTTATTATACAGGTATATAAGTCCATATTGAAGACTCCTCCTCATATCACGGGTTTCTGTAGGCCAACTCCAAAACGCCTGACATCTTCAAAAACACAAAATAACACAGAGCTACGAAAAACACGTCCGAACGTTCACGGATGCTAACAAGGAATGATGGGAGAAGGATAGGTAGTAGTGGTGGTGGTGGTGGTGGTGGTGTGTGTGTGTGGGGGGGGGGGGGTAGTAGCTGTAGTGAACGACACCTCGTAGTAACGGGGGATTTTGAGGAGGGAGGAGTCTAATTGGGAAGGAACCTCTGGTAGTGGTATCACTCGCCCCAGTTTTAATACTGACACCCTTTAGGGGTGAGCGAGCAGGATATATTCCTGGCATTCCATGCAACTTTTTTCTCTGGTATATTTAGCCATATTTATACCTTTGAAATGGTGCTTTAAGGAGCATTTCACTGGGCAACACAGGTTCCTCGCCCAGAAATAGATTTTTCCTTCGTCAAAATCTCTATTATAGTTTTAATATCTTAATTATTTTTGTGTTAAGTCCATTAATAGTAGTATGATTTTAACATTGCTAAAACTAGGCTGTTGAATTTTAAAACAAAGTATCAGTAGCTACGAACTGGTGGCAGAGAAACCCAGCCCCTCGCCAGCTCACCAAGAAGCCGCCTTGACCTTCACCTAGAACTTGCGAGGGTGGATGAAGTGGGAAATATAACTTCGACACAAGTTTGTAAATGGTTCCTTTATGAATACAAATCCCTTGTCTTTAATAGGAGACTTCATTATTAAGAGGGAGTAGTTTTGATTAGTTCCTATAACCAAGCTGGCTGGTTTAAAATCCCGGAATGTCTGAACACTCGGACCTATTGAGGTGTGGGAGCGTTGACTACTTTTCACCTCCTAATAGCCTAAGAAAAGTTTCTCAGGCAATAGGCTAGGTTTCGGTTGACAGACAGACTGACACAGACGAACCTACTGTATTTCATTTTCTGAAAAGTATGGTCACTTTAAAGAAATGGTTGCATACATTGTGTCCATACAAATATTTTCATTGACATGAATCTTATATAAATGCAACACAATTAAAATTCTTAATGTCACACTTGCTTGCAAATTCCCTTTCGATATAAATGTCTGACCTATCTCTTCTTTAATTGCTAAAAAAAGTCAGTACAGTATACTGAATATAAAGTTTTATGGAGACCTGCCTACCAAGAAGAAATATTCTTATTATTTTGTCCACAAAAAAGCATTAAGTCATACTGATGGATGAAGGCTCTTATATGGCTAACTTAAATAATTCAAGCCTTTATTGAAAATTTACGTTTCATTACGACCGTTGAGTAATCAGCTAATAATTCAGACTTCATGAACTACACAAATTTGTTTTAATATACATATCCCATAGCCACAATCTTCCTTTTCAAGTTGGTATGTTTTACCTTAAAACTAAATTACCTTATCCATGCACCATAATACAGAATAAAGAGGCTCGCTTTTAAATATTGCCTTCAACAAAATACTATGCATAAAAGTTAGGCACAATACTCTTACACAAATAATAAGCAATTAAAAGAGCTAGTTACTACTGTATATACCAGAAGTATAATTCTAATAAAGCACCAACTGAATACAATAACCAGAATTACCATAAAAAAAAACATGAAATTCTCTTTATGATTGTTTTGCATGAGTGCATATTTCCCATTAAAAACAAATAATGTACAAAAAATATCACAAACTTCAATTACAGTTTTTCTAACTATACAAACCTGAATACGATTACGAGTTGGGCTTAGCTGGAAAAGACTGTTAATAATTTAACAAGGTAAGAGTAGTTATTTGGGGGGGGGGGGGGTTGAAGAATAAACCCTGACACACGACAGTCAGCTCTACACTCACTTTTGACCTAAACCCTGAAATTTGTAGGGAGTGGCTGAGACAGGAAATGCAACTTAAAAGACTCAGATTTTCAGTTAGAAAAAATAGTAATTACCTTAAAAAATATGTGATTTATTCCTACATGAACACAAACCATCATCCTTTACAGTATTAGGAAACTTTTCCTTAAGAAGGAAGAAGTCCCATTGAACCAAACTGGCTGGTTTAGCTTTCCCTGGAAATATCAGAACACCAGGTCCTATATAGGAGCAGAGTTGATGATTCCTGTCATCCCTCTAACAATCTGAGCATGAGGATGTCACAGGTGTTAGGGTAAGTCCGAGCATGAAGACATCACAGGTGTTAAGGTAAGTCCAGGCATGAGGATGTCACAGGTCTTAGGGTAAGTACGAGCATGAGGATGTCACAGGTGTTAGGGTAAGTACGAGCATGAGGATGTCACAGATATTAGGGTAAGTTTGAGCATGAGGATGTTACAGATATTAGGGTAAGTTCAAGCATGAGGATGTTACAGGTGTTAGGGTAAGTCTGAGCATGAGGATGTCACAGGTGTTAGGGTAAGTACGAGCATGAGGATGTCACAGATATTAGGGTAAGTTTGAGCATGAGGATGTTACAGATATTAGGGTAAGTTCAAGCATGAGGATGTTACAGGTGTTAGGGTAAGTCTGAGCATGAGGATGTCACAGGTGTTAGGGTAAGTCCATATCAGGTAACTGGTAGGTAGTCATGAAAGAACCTACAGTATACCTGTGTGATGGATAATTGTTTGATTGTATGGTCATTATGAGAAATGGGTATGCATAGATTCTTAACCAATCTTGTCTGGAAAGAAAGGTTACTCAATAACAAGGCTTACCTGTATCCAACGTCCAGTTCAGCACATAAAGGCATAGCTGATGCACCCCCAAGAGAGGGGAAGAAGGAAAGGAGAAGCCCCATCATCCTATCTTGCATTCTATTCATGTGTTAGGACCGCTATCTTGGACAAGATGCCACATCTTGTCCGATGAGGGAGGTAGGTTTGTTAAACAATCTGTTGAGCAGCTACCACTGGACCAAGAGTAGGTATCCAGGGACTTGTCCACTGACAGGTTCTTCCTAAATGCTAAGTCCTTATACTTACAAATGAGCGCAATAACGTTGATGAATAAGGACTTAATCTGGGGCTTTCCTCTTTCACAGACAAAATCCTGGAATAGAGTGCCATTGGGTGGATGATGTTCGGGAAATCTATCCTTATACCCAGAATATTCATGAGCCAGACAGAGCATGGAACTTGGGTGACACCCAAAAGAGGTTGAAAGGTTGAATGATCAGCAATCAGACTCACTTTTAGAGAAAGAACTGCATTAAGCTCTTGTACCCTCAAGAGTCAGATGAAGTACTATGTACTTTAGCCTCTGAAGAGTGAATAGGAGAGCATGGTGCATCATGAGAGTATCTGTCACTCAGTGGAGAGAAGCCTTACTGTTGATTGCGCATATGCGTATGGGTGCTGGGAGAAGCCCTGGGAGGTCACCTGTAAATACATTGTGCAAATATATTGGAGGATTTCAGTGTGGCAAGATCTCAGACCGTAGAACGATTTCAGTGAGTGGGAAGATCGCGGTGCGGGGTAGGAAGATCTCGGTGCATGGTGGGACGATTTTGGTGCATGGTGGGAATATCTCGGTGCGTGGTGGCAAGATGTCGGTGAGTGTGGTGGAAAGATTGGGAAGATTTTGGTAGTTAGACTGGGAGTGGTGAGAAAAAACAAGAGACGCATTGATCTGTTTCTCGCACGTGCGAGCGCTTGGGAACATTCTGAGTAACTCAGGAATCACTATCACGTGGCGACCGAGTGTGTGGCAAATAAGCACATGGCAACTGATCGTGGACAGGTCCTTTGGTGAGCAATCACAAGGAAATCGTGGATTGTATTTATAGTCACGGTTGTGTAAGGGAATACCTCGTTGTTGGTACGAGTAAGGAGACCGATAGTGGTTTCCACTTCCACTATGAGTGAGCTTCTCTTTATGGGAGCAAAGTCTCCTTAGGGAGAGATCCTGAGGTGCACTGTACCTTGATTGTCCAGGAGGAGGGGGATGAGGGTGGTGACATTCATCCCTACTGACAGTGCATGTGCACAGTCCAGTGCGGAGCCAAGCACCGGTAGTAGACTCGTGAGCACCTGTACCTCATACCGAGATAACTTTCGGGTAGAGCACGTTCTGGATATGTACCATTTCTCCCAAACGTATGAGGGGAGAGATCCGTCAGAGTTTTGTTAAAACTCCGCTTGATTGGTCTTCGATGAATTATTCTTCTTTGGGGCAGAAGTAGTAGTGTCAAATGGTTCAGCTGCAGGCATTTAATTCAAGAAGAGATCAAGCACATGTAGCATGAGCGTATGCACTTGTATAGTGTGTTGATACTTCTTCCCAGTGTGGGATAATTTTGGTATGTACACATACATACACACACACACACACACACACACACACACACACACACACTGTGTGTGTGTGTGTGTGGAGAGAGATCAGTCGATCTTTAAGAAAAGGGGGTAAGAAAGGGTGATGCCCTTTATCGTGTCTGACAGTGCAAGCACTCTGTTCGGTAAGAGTCCGAGCACAAGTAACAAAAGCATGAGCGTCTGTACCATGTACCATGTACCGAAATACTGGGGAGGCATTGGTACGCACCATCTCTCTCACACACATGCATGGAGAGATCAAAGTCTACGCGCACTTGGCTCCTGTCGATCGGTATTCCTTGATTTTTTGGTATCTTCTACTTGTTCTTTTTGCAGAAATACTGTAGCAGTACCTGAAGAAACTAAAAAAGATGAGGCAAAGGAGGAAGAACTTGAAGTTCACCTTCAATAGGTCATGCAAGCCAATGATGATGCTCCCATGGGGGAAGAGGCCACAGGAGACTCTTCAAAGCTTTAGTGCCTCCCCAGGTTAGGAAAGACACTGCAGGGGCAGAAGAGCAGCGTCCCTCCTCTAAAACAATCGGTGAAGTAAAACCTCCTCCTGCCGATGGAGCACTACCAATCCATGGAGTGCCAAATTCTTCAGGTTCCTATTTTCATCCTAATTTGACAGCAGTGAGGGAATGACAGCAAATGGTCATGCTGCCCAACAGGAACAAGGCTAATGTGGATAATGGTAGGTTTGCATAGAAACATGTCACACATTTACAGTTTATCCAGAAAAAAAAACTACCTATCCTTGACTTCACCTGAGTCTATATCTCTTTAAAAAAAAAAAAAAATGAAACAGCCAAAAATAGCCAGCAAAAGTACATTTGCACTGGTTGCGACCAAAATGAAAAGTGTGTACAGTACAGAGGTGACTGGTAGGTGAGCAGGGCTTACCCTTACCCACCAGTAACTGCTAATACATTAAAAGTAGAACAGACATTTTCATCTCAGCTGAAATCATACCCCAACTGAAGGAAGTGTTTTTATTCGTATAGGAACAAAATATTGATTAATATAAGTTACCTGCACTATGTTCTATTTACTGATAAAATCTACATACATATTACTTGCCTGGATTTCGATGCATCTGTGAAGATTCCTGACCTTGCTCAATGTATTCACTTTGCCTAATCTTCTGAGAGGCAAGTAGCATAGCATTTGACTGGGCTAGAACAGAGTCAACACTCTGGGGAACAAAATTTAATGAATAAATTATTGGATGAACAAGAATTAAAAAACTATTTATGTATTATTCAGGAAAGCATTTTATTCTAGCAATAACCCAAATACAGGTGAGGTGAGAACTTCACTAATTTGTATATTGGATAAAAACAGAGTATACAGTAAATACACATTCAAATGCAAGAGGATATTATTATTATTATTATTATTATTAAATGCTAAGCTACAACCCTAGTTGGAAAAGCAGGATGCTATAAGCCCAGGGGCCCCAACAGGGAAAATAGTTCAGTGAGGAAAGGAAACAAGGAAAAATAAAATATTTTAAGAATAGTTACAACATTTAAATAAATATTTCCTATATAAACAACAAAAACTTCAACAAAACAAGAGAAAGAGAAACTAGATACAACAGCGTGCCTGAGTGTACCCTCAAGCAAGAGAACTCTAACCCAAGACAGTGGAAGGCCATGGTACAGAGGCTATAGCACTACCCAAGACTAGAGAACAATGGTTTGATTTTGGAGTGTCCTTCTCCTAGAAGAGCTCAGTTTAACCTTGAATTTAGCCTTAACCTGCCCCAGGAGTTGATATATAGACTTAGACCATAATATCGAGCACTGGGACCTAGGCCATTCAGTCATAAAGAAATGGGGAGAAACCCCTGAAGTTGCATCAAGAAGTTCAATGTAAAGAGCTTGGAAAGTAAGATGAAAGAAAGGAAGTGGAAATGGGGATATAGAAGATGACTAAAAAGTGAGAGCAGCTTGGGGCCAAAAGGCCACTACACCAAGACCTTCAAGAACAGTAATGCCTATAGTGTACCTCAATAACTGCATCCAGAAACCAGAAACTAATCTCCAAATATTTTCATGGCAATCTGATAGGATAACTGACATGCAATCCCAGTAAAATATAGTAAGGTGTAGATATATGCATCTTTATTGAAAGAAAACTTAATTCTTTCCTTATTCTAATTAAATACTTAATAGGGAGTTGATCTGGATAACTCTTTTACCTCCTTCATGCAATTGGAGGCCTCACATTGTTGTTTATAAAAACTTTAAAAAATAAAGTTGACACACTTCTAAATATTCTTCTTTCAACCTTATCGATTCTATTGTATTGCAAAGTTGGCCTTTCGAGTCACATTTTACCAACATCCCCCAGTCCCACCATACCCATATCCCTTTTCACCACATCCATACACCTATAAAAGTAATCCCAAAAGTATTTAATGCATCATATGCTATATGTTATATTATCTGTAAAATGGAGTTTTTATAAAACAAAGTTTTATGAATACTTACCTGGCAGTTATATATATATAGCTATAGTCTCTGACGTCCGGCAGAATTTTTAAAAACTCGCGGCAACCACTGTGTGGTGGTTGTGCGGTTAAGGTGGTAAACACCCCTTACATGGTGATACGTGGAATCATTCCCGTTTTCTGTTCCTCAGATCATCTTTGCCCCACCTGTCTCCTGAGGGGAGGAGGGTGGGACTTAAAATATATATATATGACTGCCAGGTAAGTATTCATAAAACTTTGTTTTATCATAAAAACTCCATTTTTATGAATAGAACTTACCTGGCAGTTATATATATAGCTGATTCACACATTTGGAGGAGGGTGACAGACAGCTAACATCGTTGGGAAAACAATAATAAGTTGTAGGATAAAACACCTTGATTCCTTACCTGCTAAAGTAGCTGACTTCAAAGTTTCCTGCCTCTTGAGTCGCTTTTCCTTAGGAGTGTCAGCCATGAGTGGACCTGTCATACTGAAACAACTCAATCGAATCTGTCAAACGGAGTAAGACCAACAACTTGACTAGACTTCAGCACTACCTATGCCCCTTTTTAAAAAACTGCAACCTTACTCAAACTAACCACCTAACCTTGCAGAATAAATATTACTATCTAGCTAGACTGAGGGCACTGTACCACCAATCAGAGTCCTCAGACAACCATAAAAACCCAAACCCAAACACAGGCATACAAAAGTCAAGGTTGAGGGGAGGTAGTCACTCCTTTGCCCAATACAGAAGCAGTAGCTACGTATGGGCCCAAGGTATAACACCTTTCATAATCAACTCTTACCTCTCTGAGGTAATGAGAGGTGAACACAGAGTTGCTTCTCCAGAACGTTGCGTCCATAATCTGTCTAAATGACATATTCTTGCGATATGCCAGTGAAGTAACAATGGCTCTCACCTCATGAGCTTTTACTTTAAAAGACCGAAGCTCTCTTCCTCACACAAGAGGTGAGCTTCTCCTATTGTCTCCCTCAAGAAAAATTACAATGCATTCTTTGAGAGGGGCTTTAGAGGATCTTTCACTGAGCACCATAAAGAATTGAAAGCACCTCTAACATTCTTGGTACGAGATAAATAAGCCCTTAGGGCTCTAACTGGGCAGAGGAGCCTCTCCTGCTCTTGACCCACCACATTAGTGAGGTTAGGAACCTCAAACGTCCTCGGCCAGGGTTTAGATGGATTCTCGTTCTTAGCGAGGAAGTCGATCCTCAACGCACATACAGCTCCATCCTGGTTAAAGCCCACCTGCTTCTCAATAGCGTGAATTTTGCAGACCCTTTTGGCTGTGGCCAGAGCCATCAGGGAGAGGGTTTTCTTAGTAGCATCTCTAAGGGACGCTTGTGAGATGGGTTCGAATTTCTTGCTGCATAGGAACCTCAGAACCACGTCCAAACTCCAAGCTGGGGGTCTTAACTGAGCCTGCTTAGTTGTCTCAAAAGACTTCAAGAGATCTTGCAAGTCTTTATCCTGAGTCAAGTCTATAACTGTGTGCCTACAGACAGCAGAAAGCATACTCCTGTACCCTTTAATAGTGGATACGGCAAGTTTAGAGTCTTGTCTGAGGGACAACAAAAAATCCGCTATTTGGCTCACAGAGGTAGTGGTTGAGGAAACTTTATGCTGCTTACACCAAGCTCTAAAGGTTTCCCACTTCGATTGGTAGACTCTTTGCAAAGAAACCCTCCTCGCTCTGGCGATAGCTCATGCAGCTTGCGCAGAAAAGCCTCTCGCTCTGACAAGCTTCTCGATAGTCTGAAGGCAGTCAGTCATAGAGCGAGGGGGTTTTGATGATACCTCTCGAAATGGGGCTGTTTGAGAAGCTTTGGACTTGGAGGAAGGCTTCTTGGAAAGTCCACTAACATGTCCAACACCTCTGTGAACCATTCTCTTACTGGCCAGAATGGAGCTACCAGGATCATTCTTCCTGATTCGATGAGAGCGAATTTCCTGACTACCAGATTGATGATCTTGATGGGGGGAACGCATAGGTGTCCCTCCCCGTCCAGTCCACCAAGAAGGCGTCTACTGCTATTGCCTCCTCGTCCAGGAGTAGGGAGCAGTAATTGGGGATCCTTTTGTTTTGGTTGGAGGCGAAGAGGTCTATTAAAGGCCTCCCCCATAACTTCCACAGACTCTGACTCTGAGGGTCCACTCCGTGGGTAGAACTTGCCCTTTCCTGCTGAGCAAGTCTGCTCTTACATTCTTCTGTCCCTGCATGAATCTTGTTAGAAGTTCTACGTTGTTCTCCTTCGACCACAGAAGGAGCTCTTTTGCTGTTTCGAACAGAGACAATGAGTGAGTTCCCCCTTGCTTTCTGATGTAAGCCAAAGCCGTGGTGTTGTCCAAATTGACCTCCACTATCCCCCCGACACGGAGTCTTTGCAGGCCTTCAGTCCTAACAGAATGGCCATCAACTCCTTCCTGTTGATGTGCCACCCGGCTTGCTCCTTTCCCCAAGAGCCTGAGATCTCCTTGATTCCCAGTGTTGCTCCCCATCCTGACTCCAAAGCATCTGAGAACAACACTAGGTCTGGGTTCTTCCTGAACAGGGAGATTCCTTCCCCTAAAATAGCTGGATCCAGCCACCAAATCAGATGACTCTTGATTTCTGCTGGAATGAGGAAGGAAAAGGAGTCCTCCTGAATATTCCCTTCCCACACCCTTGATAGGAAGTGTTGAAGAGGTCTGAGGTGCAGTCTTCCTAGAGAGACAAACTGTTCGAGCGAAGAGAGGGTTCCTAGCAAACTCAACCAATCCCTCGCTGTGCACTTCTGTCTTTCCAGGAATTCCTGAACCTTCCCAAGGTACCTGGTCTGATTTTCTTGGGAGGGAGAAGCCCAAAAACGAAACGAGGCCAGAACTATCCCCAAATAAAGAATTATCTGACTCAGTTCAGTCTGGGACTTCTCCTTGTTGATAACAAGACCCAGTTCCTGAGCCATCATAAAAGTTTTGCATAGGTCCTCCAGACATTTCTCCTTCGACTGGGATCTTATCAACCAGTCGTCCAGATATAGAGATACTCTTATCCCCTCTTGGTGAAGCCATCCTGCCACATTCGCCATTACCCTGGTGAAGACTTGAGGAGCAGTGCTGAGGCCGAAGCAAAGAGCCTTGAACAGGAAACACTTGCCCTGGATCATAAATCTTAAGAACTTCCTCGAAGTCGGATGGATGGGGACGTGAAAGTAAGTGTCCTGTAAATCCAGAGACACCATCCAGTCCCCTAGACGTACTGCTGCCAGCACCGACTGAGTTGTCTCCATGGTAAATTTTGTCTTTTCCACAAAGACGTTCAGAGCGCTGACATCTAGCACTGGTCTCCATCCACCCGAGCTCTTGGGTACCAGAAAGAGGCGATTGTAGAAGCCTGGGGAAGATAGTTCCAGAACTAGCTCTATCGCTCCCTTCTCCAGCATTTGGTTCACCAGATCCAGTAGAGCCTCTTGTTTCCCGACGTCCGAGTACAGTACTGCGCCACCAAGGATAGAGGCGTATTTGAAAGCGGAGGCTTCTTAAAGAGGGGGATCTTGTATCCCTCCTTGGTGACCGAGAGGGACCAGGCGTCCGCCCCTCTTTTCTTCTAAGGCTGCCAAAAAAGTGAGTCTTGCTCCTACCGCTGTCTGGAGGACATGAGCTTCATCTCCTGGGGCGGGATCTGAACGAACCCCTATTCGTTCTACCGCCCGTCTCCTGCCTTCTTCCCCTGAAGTCTGTTCTCGTCGGAGCTCTACCTCGAAAGGGCTGCTGAAGCTTCCTCTCCTCTCTCTTCAATGACGAAGGAACCGCTTGTAAAGGCTTCCTTGCAGAACGTGACAGGAGGTCTTGAGTGGCCTTTTGCACAAAAGAAAGGGTAATGTCCCTGACAAGGGACTCAGGAAAGGAAAAAGATGCTTCGATAGAGGGGCGTAAAGGAGCTCGGCTTTCTGCACAACTGTAACTGCTCTAGAAGTAAATTAACATAAAAGGGCCCTCTTCTTTAAAACTCCTGCCAAAAATAGGGAAGCCAACTCATTTGACCCATCTCTAAGAGCCTTGTCCATGCAGGCCATAATACTAGTAAGGTCTTCTGTATCTTCCAACTGCTCTGTTTTCCTGGCCAGCGTACCCAGAGACCAGTCCAAAAAACTGAAGACTTCGAAGGCTCGGAAAATTCCCTTGACGAGGTGGTCAAGCTCAGACATAAACCACATTACCTTCGCCGAGTTAAGGGCATGTCTTCTGGGAGAATCAACAATGCCAGAGAAGTCCCCCTGGGAGGAGGTAGGCACTCCCAGGCCTAGAGCTTCTCCACTCTCGTACCACATGCCCGCCTTAGACGCAAATCTAGCTGGGGAGATGCAAATCTAGCTGGTGGAAATGAGAAGGTGGTCTTGACCGCTTGCCTACTCTCCTTCAGCCAGTCATCCATTCTAGCGAGAGCCTCCCTCGCCGAGATGGACAGCTTCATTCTGATGAAAGCCGACTGCTTTTTGGCCTTCTTCCTGCTAAACTACGACTGAGGAGAACATGGAGCAGCAGATTGAAACTCCTCCCCATAGAGCTCAAGGAGGGAGCGAGAGAGAACCTTATAATCTGCAGCCGCGTTAGCAGGTTTATCTTCATCCTCTGAGATATTTTCGAGATCTTGCCCTACTTCCAACTCAGTTGCTCTTTGGCCTGCAGGCACTAAGTCTGAGGTTGCTTTAACAAGCCGATCAGTTTCCAATAGCTCATCTGCGTCCGAGAAGAGCAAATCGTTGGATGCGTCCTGTTGGTGAGGGCTGAATGCGTCCTGACATCGAGGGGTGCGTGCGTCCTGGCACGGCGCGCCGGAAGCGTTCTGTCGCGGCGCGCCGGAAGCGTTCTGTCGCCTCGCGATAGAGGCGTCCTGACGTCGCGCGCTAGAAGCGTTCTCGAGGCGGGAGGAGGATGCCGCGCCGAGAGCTGGAAGCGTCCTGGCATCGTGAAGTGGAATCGTCCTGGAGAGGCAGGCTGGAATCGTCCTGGTGTCGCGAGCGAGAGACGGAAGCGTCCTGGCAACGAGAATCGCGAGCGTCCTGGCGGCGTGTCGAGGAAGAAGAAGCGCGGTACCGCGCGCTTGACGAATCACGCCGCGGTTCCCTGGGAGAGGCACTCTGTTCCCTCTTAGAGGCCGATTTCTTAATCGGTAAAGAGTCGTCCTTACGCCTGCCCGACTGGGAGGAAGGGCGGCTAAAAGCTTGTACCAGAGAAGACAGCTGCTTCTGCATAACTTACATAAAAGATTTCGTGAATGCTGCTGGATCCTGCGTTTCCGAAGGTGATAGCTGCCGATGGTCGTAGGAGAAGGTTCTCTCGATAGTCTCTCGTCACTTACAAGAAGAGGAGAATCTTCCTTCCCTCCATTTCTAGGCTTTGACCTCTTTGTTGGAACGGGGGTCCCAGTCATCCTCTGAAAGAAAAGGTTCCAAGCTACTTGATAAGGGAGAGCGAGAACGGGTTTGGTCAGCTTGATTCCATCTCCTCTTGGTCGGTCTCGAAACTTCATACCGCCATTTGCGTCTAGGCGAGGGGCGAGGGGCGAGGGGAAGACACCATTACTTCCAACATGCCTTTTCCGTGGCGGTCATGAGCGGCCTAGGAAAAAGCAACAGGACTGCTTGAGGCGACGGCTGACCGAGGTTGCGTACCTTTCTCCCTTGCGGCCGTCGACGTACCTTCTCCCTTGGTCCTGAGAGCTTGGTAGAGGTCTAGACCTAGGGACGTGACAGGTTCGATCAGTCGCCACCTCCACTGCACTATCACAAGTACTAATCACACTCTCACTCCTACCTTTAAAGGCTGAAAGCTGGTCTTTAATATCCTTCAACTCAGCCACCATCCTGGCGTACCGATGGTCATCCGTAGATACCGTTCCTGTAGAAGGGGCAGGAGATACTACCTCAGGAGAAGGTTCAACTTCTACAGAGAAATTAATTAAGGGATCAAAAGAAATATTTAAGCTAAGCTCACTAGCAGAATTAGATTTAGATCTCGAAGCCCTCCTGGCTTTATCTAACTCTAACTTACGCACATAGCGTTTCATACTTAACCATTCTTTCTCGCTCAAAACCTCACATTCCTTGCACCTATTATCAAGCGCACATTCAAAACCGCTGCACTTTAAACAAACAGTGTGAGGGTCTACCGAAACTTTCGGTAACCTCACCTTGCATACCTCATTTACACAAAAACGATAATGAAGTTTATCAGTCATCGTAAACAAACAAATACAGTAGTTCAAGATAACAAAAGTGATTGCCAAAACCCTAGATCAGTGTACGTCACCAAAAAAGAAGTCTAGTACAGCGACACAGGGAAAGCGAACGAAAAACTCCAATGGCGACCAACGATGTTGTCAGTCAAACCGGCAGAGATGATCTGAGAACAGAAAACGGGAATGATTCCACGTACCACCCTGTAAGGGGTGTTAACCACCTTAACCACACAACCACCACACGGCGGTTGCCGTGAATTTTGAAAAATTCTGCCGGATGTCAGAGACTATAGCTATATATATATAACTGCCAGGTAAGTTCCATTCATAAAAACCACTGTTGCATATATAGTATGTGAAAATCTGTCCTCTGTTTACAATGGAATATTCATGACATGGTTCAGTGGATTGATAGGCATTAGCACGTAAATAAGAGATGAAAAAGGGGGACATATGGGTGGCAAAATACTACGCTAAGTACTCATCTATCGTGGCAATCTATTGGTCCTAATCATGTTTATGTCCATGAATAAATTGGCTACTTTCCTGAATGCACAGGAAAACAAACTGAAACCTCTAGCAAGATGCATTCTAACATCCAACTTTGATTATATCTGTATTTCCCAAGTTGGAGACAAAAATACACAGCCTAGAGATGACATTTCAAGCCACAAGGAAATGAAGTAATATTGGAGATAAGTGTTGCAAGTTTTGTTAACTACTAGATAAATATCCTAACTGGGAACAGAAAGGCATTGTCATTATTCACACCATTTAGGTTTGCCTTGGGTTGAAAAAGTAAACACAATGACAGCATCTATTCTCCCTAAAGCCTGCAAGAAGTTGGGTGTGAAGCAGAACCTAATGATGATGCTATTATAGATTGGATACCTTAAGCACTAACTAAACCTATTAACTGATGGTGTGTAAAACCTTTGAATACAGCCTAACTCAGTGGCTCACATGGCCCCTTTGTAAAACTTCATCACTAAAATGAAGTACCATTTCCACTGCATAACAAAACAATTAGAAAAAAAACTCACTTAAAATTCATGATTGGACTCTCAGTTTTAAAAGTCAAGAAGGTTCAGGGTTTCATAAACATTGTGAAAATCCTCTTTATCCCTTAATCATAAAAAATCCAAAATCAAGCTTAAATGACCCCAATCATAAAGAAATGGTACTTTGGAGCTTATTGCTTTGACTCTGCTATTTTCCATTCAAAACTTTTTATGCAACTTCATTTTAAAGTTTGGAGAAGAACAGCATGAGCAATATCAATATAGCAACTGTATACAATGAATGATGTTATTGGTAATACTGTAATACTTGTAGTAACTACTGTAATGAGTCAGATCTAAGCTCTACATACTTGCTGTCTAGCTGCTTGAAGTCTGGCAGCAAGAGCTGGTGGCAAATTTGGATTATGAGATCCTGGGCGCCGACTCTGTTCAAGGAGTTGAGCCCGAGCTAGTACCAGGTTGGAAGACTGACGGGAAGCCAGTTTTCGTGCAAGCTCAGCAGGCGTTAATCTCATTGATGCTAAATCGTGCACTGTATCCTGTAAAATTCATAAAAACTCATTATAGATTGAAAAATTATATACTATTGGCTGTTTCACGTTATTCTTAAAAAATAATTCATTTGTACATTTTCTTGTTAAAATAAAACAAATCTTTTTCTGTCATTCAATACAATGGCAACTTACATCCCAAATAGGCCTATTTGATGTATATTTATGATGTGACTGAGGTCCCGAATGATACACTCTTCTTGGAGACTGAGAATGGCTATCAGTACCTTCCCTATGACCAAGTCCATCACTACCCCATCCAGAGCGTCCTCGACTCCATGGCCGCTCCTGATCCATCGTTCACCTGCAGCTGTTCAATAAAATGATGTTCTTACTTTTCTTGGTTCACTACAATCTTAAAATCAAAAGATGAACTTTTGAAAATTCTTTAGCAACACAGTCATTAATAACATATGATAAATGTACTAAGTATTCAGAAAAACTAACATTTAGAAATATATGACATTTTTTTATGTTTCTTGTTACATGATTAACTGCAACTGATGAATAAAGCAAGTACTGAACCCAATTTGAGCAGCTTGATGAAGGTATAACTAGATCTACTATTATATATGCACATAATGTGGTGTAGCTACTCTTATTTGCACTGATATCTCCAAATTGTAGAAAAGTTGCCAATTCTCTTAACAAAGATTTAGCTAAAATTAATCTGAAATCCAGTTGATCATTACAAAACCCAAAATACAATTTACTATAGTGTAGATGTAAAACATTGGATCACACCACACACATCCTTTTATCAAAATGTTATTTTCATTAGTAAAATAAATTTTTGAATATACTTACCCGATGATCATGTAGCTGTCAACTCCGTTGCCCGACAGAAATCTACGGTCGGGATACGCCAGCGATCGCTATCCAGGTGGAGGTGTGCTCAACAGCGCCATCTGTGGTCAGGTACTCAAGTACTTCTTGTCAACAAGACCTCAATTTTCTCCTCGGTCCACTGGTTCTCTATGGGGAGGAAGGGCGGGTCCTTTAATTCATGATCATCGGGTAAGTATATTCAAAAATTTATTTTACTAATGAAAATAACATTTTTCAATATTAATCTTACCCGATGATCATGTAGCTGATTCACACCCAGGGTGGTGGGTGGAGACCAGCATACATGTTAACAAAGAAGCTAAGTATCCCGTATTTCATTTTATTAGTTATTCAAAATAACAAATATAAAATAAATAAGTACCTGGTAAGGAAGTCGACTTGAACCATTACTCTGCCTTTATTAAGTACGTCTTCCTTACTGAGCGTAGCGGTCCTCTTAGGATGCTGAACGACTCTTAGGTGCTGAAGTATAAAGGGCTGCAACCCATACTAAAGGACCTCATCACAACCTCTAACCTAGGCGCTTCTCAAGAAAGAATTGACCACCCGCCAAATCAACAAGGTTGCGGAAGGCTTCTTAGCCGACCGTACAACCCAAAAACAACAATAAAAAGTATTCAAGAGAAAGGTTAAAAAGGTTATGGGATTATGGGAATGTAGTGGCTGAGCCCTCACCTACTACTGCACTCGCTGCTACGAATGGTCCCAGGGTGTAGCAGTTCTCGTAAAGAGACTGGACATCTTTGAGATAGAATGATGCGAACACTGACTTGCTTCTCCAATAGGTTGCATCCATAACACTCTGCAGAGAACGGTTCTGTTTGAAGGCCACTGAAGTAGCCACAGCTCTCACTTCATGTGTCCTTACCTTCAGCAAAGCAAGGTCTTCTTCCTTCAGATGAGAATGAGCTTCTCTAATCAGAAGCCTGATGTAGTAAGAAACTGCGTTCTTAGACATTGGTAGCGAAGGCTTCTTGACAGCACACCATAAGGCTTCTGATTGTCCTCGTAAAGGTTTTGACCTTCTTAGATAGTACCTAAGAGCTCTGACTGGGCAAAGTACTCTCTCCAGTTCGTTCCCCACCAAGTTGGACAGGCTAGGGATCTCGAACGATTTAGGCCAAGGACGTGAAGGAAGCTCGTTTTTAGCCAAAAAACCGAGCTGCAAGGAACATGTAGCCGTTTCCGATGTGAAACCTATGTTCCTGCTGAAGGCGTGGATCTCACTTACTCTTTTAGCTGTTGCTAGGCATACGAGGAAAAGAGTTTTTAATGTGAGGTCCTTAAAAGAGGCTGATTGGAGCGGTTCAAATCTAGAAGACATAAGGAACCTTAGGACCACGTCTAGATTCCAGCCTGGAGTGGACAACCGACGTTCCTTTGAGGTCTCAAAAGACCTAAGGAGGTCCTGTAGATCTTTGTTGGTGGAAAGATCCAAGCCTCTGTGGCGGAAAACCGCTGCCAACATACTTCTGTAACCCTTGATCGTAGGAGCTGATAGGGATCTAACGTTCCTTAGATGTAACAGGAAGTCAGCAATCTGGGTTACAGTGGTACTGGTTGAGGAAACTGCATTGGCCTTGCACCAGTTTCGGAAGAATTCCCATTTAGACTGATAGACTCTGAGAGTGGATGTCCTCCTTGCTCTGGCAATCGCTCTGGCTGCCTCCTTCGAAAAGCCTCTAGCTCTTGAGAGTCTTTCGATAGTCTGAAGGCAGTCAGACGAAGAGCGTGGAGGCTTGGGTGTACCTTCTTTACGTGAGGTTGACGCAGAAGGTCCACTCTTAGAGGAAGAGTCCTGGGAACGTCGACCAGCCATTGCAGTACCTCTGTGAACCATTCTCTCGCGGGCCAGAGGGGAGCAACCAACGTCAGCCGTGTCCCTTTGTGAGAGGCGAACTTCTGAAGTACCCTGTTGACAATCTTGAAAGGCGGGAATGCATACAGGTCGAGATGGGACCAATCCAGCAGAAAGGCATCCACGTGAACTGCTGCTGGGTCTGGAATCGGAGAACAATACAATGGGAGCCTCTTGGTCATCGAGGTAGCGAACAGATCTATGGTTGGCTGACCCCACAGGGCCCAAAGTCTGCTGCAAACATTCTTGTGAAGGGTCCACTCTGTGGGGATGACCTGACCCTTCCGGCTGAGGCGATCTGCCATGACATTCATATAGCCCTGAATGAACCTCGTTACCTTGACCAAATGAGGAGGTCCCTTGCGATCTCGAACAACTTCCTCGAATGAGTCCCCCCCTGCTTGGAGATGTAAGCCAAGGCTGTGGTGTTGTCGGAGTTCACCTCCACCACCTTGTTTAGCTGGAGGGACTTGAAGTTTAACAAGGCCAGATGAACCGCCAACAACTCCTTGCAATTGATGTGAAGTGTCCTTTGCTCCTGATTCCATGTTCCCGAGCATTCCTGTCCGTCCAATGTCGCACCCCAGCCCGTGTCTGATGCGTCCGAGAAGAGACGGCGGTCGGGGTTCTGAACAGCCAAAGGTAGACCTTCCTTGAGAAGAAAGCTGTTCTTCCACCACGTTAGAGTAGACCTCGTCTCTTCGGAAACAGGAACTGAGACCGTCTCTAGCGTCATGTCCTTTATCCAGTGAGCAGCTAGATGATACTGAAGGGGGCGGAGGTGGAGTCTCCCTAACTCGATGAACAGGGCCAGCGATGAAAGTGTCCCTGTTAGACTCATCCACTGCCTGACTGAGCATCGGTTCCTTCTCAGCATGCTCTGGATGCATTCTAGGGCTTGGTTGATCCTTGGGGCCGACGGAAAAGCCCGAAAAGCTCGACTCTGAATCTCCATACCCAGGTAGACAATGGTCTGGGATGGGACGAGCTGGGACTTCTCTAAATTGACCAGGAGGCCCAGTTCCTTGGTCAGATCCATAGTCCATCTGAGATTCTCCAGACAGCGACGACTTGTGGGAGCTCTTAAAAGCCAGTCGTCTGACGGAGCCGGACACAAGATCATGGTACTGCTGCACAGTCTGTGAACTGTCAACCATGGGGAAGCGAGGAAGTACAGCGACAACCCGAAACTGTCTGGACTGTCTGGGTAGTACAGACAACTCCTTATCGGGTTGCTGAGGTTGCCGCACTGCGTCACAACAAGTCACCTCTGCTGGTTGTTGAACGTCTTCCCAGTGACACACTGACTCCGTAAAAAAATCCTCTATCAAGGACTAAGCTTGGACTGCATGTCTTGCAACAAAGCTCAAGGTCTATGGGAGCAGGTGTGGCAACAGACGGGGTTAGCGACTGAAGCGGAACCATTTACCCTCCCTGGAAGCATGTTATGCTTAAATAAAAGTCCATAGGAGGCTAAGCAGCTTAAGGCTCCTCTCCAAATGACAGAGTCCTCAAGGGAATATCAGAAGGAGGGAGAACAGCACTTTCTCATCTATAGGAACCATATCCGAGAAAAGCTAAGTTCTCTCAGTGAGGGTTTCACTGGTGCAAAAGCAGCAGACCAGAAGGCAACGTTATGAAACTGCTTGACAGTCTGTGAACTGTCAAAAACTGAACTGTCAACCACAACAGGAGCGTGAGGACATACAGCACTGGTGTATAAGTAGCAGACCAGAAGGCAACGTCATGTAACTGCATGACAGTTTGTGAGTTGGCAACAACCAAAGTTGTGTGGGGAAGCCTCAACTCCTGCCTGACTAGT
Organism: Palaemon carinicauda; assembly: GCF_036898095.1. Taxonomy (NCBI): domain Eukaryota; kingdom Metazoa; phylum Arthropoda; class Malacostraca; order Decapoda; family Palaemonidae; genus Palaemon; species Palaemon carinicauda. The sequence continues at coordinate 8,451,249 of NC_090751.1, forward strand.
TTGCTGCTGGCGAGTGGCGGTAACCACAGTGTGTTGCGGAGGCTGACACACCGTGTCAAAACACGGCAGCTTGTGGTAGCTCCTGCACGGCAACGGAGTGCTCTGTGTGTGGGAGTCATCATACATCTGGCAGGGTTGACTGTGCATGGGTGGAGGAGCTCTCACAACAAGAGTGTGAGAGCAGGAAGCCATGCCGGGCGCACAACCGTGGGAGGTGTAGGCCCACGGGTGCATCGTCAACCTTCTCCGCAGTCGGAGTGTGGGAGCTGGCAACAACAAAAGCAGAGTGCTGGTGCGTGGGAGGGGCTGCGGTGGGTTGAGGAGCATGCGGTATGGTATGCAGAGCATGCTGTAAGGTATGCAGAGCATGCTGTAAGGTATGCAGAGCATGCTGTAAGGTATGCAGAGCATGCTGTAAGGAATGCAGAGCATGCTGTAAGGTATGCAGAGCATGCTGTAAGGTATGCAGAGCATGCTGTAAGGTATGCAGAGCATGCTGCATGGGCTGCGGAGAATGCCGCATAGTGCTGGAACCCGGCAGCTCTACAGAACCTTCCCACTGCTGATGCGGTAGCTCACGCATGTTAGCAGATGGTGCCGCAAGAACATGCGTCTGGCAGGGTGGACTGCGCATCGGTGGTGGAGCTCTCACAGGTGGAGGGTGGGAGCAGGCAGCCGCAGTATCTGCTGAGCGCACAACCTCGGCGGGTTGTAGGTAAACAGGCTGCATTGTCAACCTTCCAGCATGATACTCCTGCATGAAGGAGCAAGCTGAGACTGTATAGTCTGCAGCATGGACCACTAGGGTCTATGAAAGACAACAACAAACGGAGCTACTGTCCGTTGTGACTGAGGGTCTAAAACAGCTGGTGCGGCAACAGACGGAGTTACTGCCTGTTGCGGTACCACCTAGCCTCTCTTAGGAGGTGTGCAGTTGTCGTACTGCAGCGAGTCCGAACTGACCCAGTGGCTACACCTAGGCTGTTGGACTTGCGCGGAAGGGACCGACTTGCACTTAAAAGCTGCAAGATTTGGTCCATGGTTTCTGCGAGAAACCTCATCCGCAGACGAGGAATAAATGGGCTCTCTCGTCTTTGTGTGGGTGGGGTGATCACGTCGGCAACGTGTGTAGATACACCCGAAACCACAGAGGGAAACGTCTGTTCGTCGATCAAGGCCTGAGGAACCCATAAGTCCTTCGACATTACTTCTCCCCTGGGCTTGGGAGCTTGTAAGAGGTATCGGACTAGGTGAACAACTGGCACGAACAGACGAACCCTCGAACGCAACACTGTAACACTTTGCGCATATCGCTTTATCACTTTTGATTTTCTGTTTGCACTTATTTCACTGAACTCGAAACTTTAAGTGGTTTGTACCTGAAACACGCAATCCTATCCTTCATTAAAAGGTAGTAATTGCGAAAACAGTATTACAATGTAACAGAAAAACATAATGAAAGATAAAGAATTCAGTGGCTGGAAAAGAGACTAAACACTAGATCAAATAAACTACGTTTAAAATCTCTCACCGCATAAAGCCTGGGAACAAGAATAAAACTCTAGAAACGTTTTACCTTCTTCCCCTATACCGACTAGGGAGAAGAGCAAAAAAAACGAGAACAACGTTACCCGCTTGAACGAAACGTTTATCCTCCTCTCTCTCCCTCCGTCTCTATCTCTCTCTCTCTCTCTCTCTTGACTTAGAACCTGAGAGATGAGCCCAATTATATATATCGTTAAAACATATTATTTGTTAAAGGAAAAAAACTGAAAGGTTTCCCAAATAAAAAGTTCCTTTATAGAATTAAAACCATTTAAGCTAAGAAAGAATGAACGAAACGCTAGAATCGGTTTACTCTTACTGCAACGTGAAACCGTGAAATACTCTCTCTCTATCGTAACGATAGAGCGCAAGTTGAACGTTCTGAACGTCAACAACTGCGGAGACTAAACAAAACGTTAGTTCAACTTTGAAAACAGTACGAGACTTATCAAAGAAAATCTTTCAAAAACATTAAAATTAAAATAGCATAAATTCTTAACAGGAAAAACGATATGACGAGCTCAATGTTAATTAACTTCGGTTCCAAGTAAGGACCGCCTACTATTAGGAAAGGTCGCATATAAACAAACATAAAAAAAATAATTTTTATAAGTTTATAATAAAAGGAAAGTTAATCGAAGAGGCCTATAAATGGCGGAGAGATATAAAATAAAAAATGAAAGAGAGTCTATACTCTCTTCGACACCAACACTTCCGTCTAAGGGAAGGGTCGGCCATTTAAAAGTGAAAGAGAGTCCATACTCTCTTCGTCACCAAAATTAAATCAAATTAATTCCAAAAGCTTGCTAAGCTAATGATAAAGCTTCCTGAATAGCGAAGGCTAAACTCTAGAGCAAATACATCACCAAATCGTGAACAATAACTCCAGAATCAACAGCGTATCCAAGTAGGTCTAGCCGGAGGCACGACAGAGGAAAAATTGTGTTCTTGTTGACAAGAAGTACTTGAGTACCTGCTCACAGATGGCGCTGTTGTGTACACCCCCACCTGTATAGCGATCGCTGGCGTATCCCGACCGTAGATTTCTGTCGGGCAACAGAGTTGACAGCTACATGATCATCGGGTAAGATTAATATTGAAAATACTGTATGCCCTTTCTGAAAAGTGTAATCCAATAATTTTGGGTGTCACCCACCAAAAAATGCCTTCCTACTGGGGTCCAATTACAATTTTTAAAATGTTTCAAAGGGGGCTGAGAATACATACACACACACACACACACACACACACAAAAGGTGG
>NC_090751.1:8454553-8469553 GCF_036898095.1 Palaemon carinicauda
AATTCAATACGTTTAGCAATATATACAATTGTAGTGAACATAAAACGTACATATGCACACACATGAGGAAAACCTCACCTCTGTTAGACTCAGCTGGCCTAAAGCCAGCAAGTCTTTTGCTCATCCGAGTATCCCCCCCCCCAAGAAAAATTAACATACTACGCTTCATGGAAGTCTCTCTTCACTATTCTTCAGTGTCACTCCAGGTGCCTTCCAGCACATCAATCACAGATTCTTCTTTCCGGTTTTAACTTATTTTATTCTGGAATGGGGTATTTCCCTTTTTTACAGCATATATACAGTATACATGTGTATATAAATACATGGATGCAAGTGTACGTAAATACACATCTATACTTTATATACATATGTAAGTACTTTATATATATACACACACACTCACACACACACACACACACACACACACACACACATATATATATATATATATATATATATATATATAATGAATGTCTGCCAATATATGAATTTTTCTACTAGCCTATAACAATAACACTTAACACAAACAAGGCAAAAAATGTCTCTTTAACATGCTTGAACATTTCCTACTCAATCTATCCCCTTCATGTGCAAATACTGTAGAGACACTTTCCAAATAACATTACTAAAACATCGCAACCTCGAATTAGTATCAATGTCCAAATTCTACTGGCGCCCTACGAAATCCTGTCATCAACCATTAAACTTTAAATGAGATCAACCATAATGATCTAAGTAAATGGAGCTTGAATCTCAATAATGCATCATTAGGTCCGTCCTTTCAAACGAGTCATTTACCATTTGGGCTTCTAGAGGTCCCCAGATGTAGCTTCCTTCACTCTTTTAAGGAAGTATTCGAGGAATTAAGTTTCGACCTCATTGGAGAGAAAAATTAAAAGTTTTATGTTCTCATCATCATCATCATCATAATCATTATTATTATTATTATTATCATTATTACTAGCTAAGCTACAACCCTAGTTGGAAAAGCAGGATGCTATAAGCCCAAGGGACCCAACATGGAAAAAGTAGCCCAGTGACGCAAGGAAATGAGGAAATAAATAACCCACAAGAGAAGTAATGAATAATCAAAATATAATATTTTAAGAACAGTAGCACCATTATAAACTGAAAAAGAAAATTAAAAAACTAGAGGAAGAGAAATGAGATAGAATAGTGTGCCCGAGTGTACCCTTAAGCAAGAGAACTCTTACAAGATATTCAAATGCCATTCAGACTTAGAAACATTAACTAACAGATTTTTTACATCTCATTTTCAGTCATCGTTATTTCCACAAGACAAGATACTATGCAAGGTTATGAGAGCTCTATAATGAAACCTATTATTCTTTTCTATAACCAAGAGAAAACCAATCATGAATGAATACAGTTCAGGATGAAAGTATACATATAAAGAAATCTACTTCTTAACTATGCATATCAGTCAATATAATTCTTTCAGCAAACTACTACTCCCCTTCTTGTGTGAAAACGAGACTTAAAAACAGTGACCCATTCATTACATTACTTTCGACATGTATATCAATCACTGTCACATTTTCAGTAATAAACACAAACTCAGTCCATAAATATTCAAGAATCTATTTCTCAAAAATAGGACAAAAAAACATATTTAGATGTCATTCTGTATATAAGGTCTTATTTTACGCAATGAGAAGGGATCATCACTGATATTTGAAGATCGGAATATTGTCGAATCCCTGAACTTGAAAAGCTCACACTATCTCTACCTCAACCCAAACACTTCCATTTCCTTCTCATTTCCGCTGCAATCAAAGACGCTATGAGCCCCATTTTTTCATCTCACCCTCCTTGCAAAACCGTTCATGGATGTAAACAAGATATCGGAAAGCAAGATAGATGAACTCCACTTGCACCATTATCAACTAGAGATTGGATTCGGCTCTGAAGAAATGGGGGCGAAAACAGTAATGAGGGACAAAGTGACTGTATATCAGAGCTAAATTGTCATGAGTTGGACATCGGTATTAGCTACGAAAATTGATCTTTCTTCGGGGGACACAAGAAAGATAGGGTGCGAACATAACTTGGTAAAGTTATTCTATCTTAAATATGATTCTGTCAATTTGAACATTTGGCCGGATGCATATGGAAATAAAAGGCGTAGCCAATATTTCTTCGTTTAAGGAGATATTTATTTTAATGTTACAGTTCTTAAAATATTTTATTTTTCCTTGAAAGGAAACAAGGAAAAAAATTACAAAAGAAGTAATAAACAATCCAAATAAAATATTTTAAGAATAGAAACAACATTAAATTAGATCTTTCGTATATAAACTATAAAAACTATTAAAAAAAAAAAAAGGTAAAACAGCGTTCCCAAGTGTACCCTCAAGCAATATACATTTTCCCTAAAGAGGGAGTGGCTCCGAAGAAAAAGTAACAAAACAGTCACTCTCATCTTCACCCTTGAAATCCTGAGTGGTGAATAAATCCCGCATGCATTACAATTACCGCATTAGTCGCTTCAGACATCTACACATACGGCTAATCAGTATCTCGTCGGGCCCCCAAACTCACAGTGAAGCATTTATCCACAAGTAACATTGCCCTTCCCTTCCATTACGTCTCTTACAGTATATATAATAAAACTTTCTACGCCATCTTCTCCTGTACCTCAAAGCATTTCACACTCGGGCACACTATTCCATCTCATTTCTCTTCCTCTTGTTTTGTTTAAGTTTATATATTTTATATAGGAGATATCTATTTTAATGTTACTGTTCACAAAAATATTTTATTTTTCCTTATTTCCTTTCCCCACTGAGCTATTTTTCCTGTTGGAGCCACTGGGCTTATAGCAGCCTGCTTTTCCAACTAGGGTTGTAGTTTAGCAATTAATAATAATAATAATAATAATAATAATAATAATAATAATAATAATAATAATAATAAAATGTTAGCAATTCAACGTTTTTCACATTCGTTCTTAACGTCCATACAATGACTTCAATACGGGAAAGTTGGCTCAAGCTTATAAAGGTTTGGCTATGATGTAATCGAAATACGACTTATCGAAAATGGATCAACAACAATAATAACAATCTAGTCATTTAATTACAATGTAACCTCTAGCATATCACACATATTTACAATTACAAATGTAACAATGCCCTTTGCTAGCTATGAGGTTCTTTCAGCTTTCATGAACCACCATTTTTCCAGCCACACACATCAATAAGATGGGTTTTCTTTCCAGCATAACGCAAGCAATGAAGAAAATCGTCTTCCCTGCATACGGCTATTTACGATATTGGCTCCTCCCGGTCTTACTGAAAAGCCAATCACGTAAAAACCCCCCCACAATCCATTATGCTAGTCTCCTCCAACACAGCCATCTGCTGCCGGCTTTGTCGAACATCTTAAGAGAGGAAGTTTCCGAAAAGATGTATTGAGAATGATTAGGTTAATTATTTCTATCAAGGTGATGCTGGAAAACCCGAAGGAAACGCCACTGTCTCAAAATAACAATAAGTTACCTTCCAGGTGAGTAAATGCAATCTAAAGCCAAAAGAAGTGGTGTCAGGTAAATGATTTACAAAGATGAAACGTTAATTCGAAAATCGATATCATTGTTATTATCATTAGTAGTAGTAGTAGTAGTAGTAGTAGTAGTAGTAGTAGTAGTAGTAGTAGTAATAATAATAATAATAATAATAATAATAATAATAATATTATCACTTCTATAACTAATACCTTAACTTCAGTAGAATCAAACATGACATCATGACTGCATTCGTGACTATATACCAAAAATAAGCAAATTAAAGTGAAAAGTAACTTTTTTTTTTTTAAATTCATGTCTCGCGTGACACTGGCCATATGAATAAAAAACGGGACAAAAATATAACATTAGATATAAAAAACGATATCACTAATACCAGATATTGAGAGAACAAATTTTATTCATTATATCTCTTCGCTTAATCCACAATCATACAGAAAAGCATTTGCAATTTAAACTTTCCTTGCAAACATGTCTACCTATCTTCCTTTTAATGATAAGAGCTGTAACGTAAGCTCTCTCTCTCTCTCTCTCTCTCTCTCTCTCTCTCTCTCTCTCTCTCTCTCTCTCTCTCTTACAACAAACACTGTACAGCATAATAGATTGTGTTGCAGTTTTATTTGGAAATCAGTTAGTTACATCTCTCTCTCTCTCTCTCTCTCTCTCTCTCTCTCTCTCTCTCTCTCTCTCTCTCTCTCTCTCTCTCTCTAAATTTAGTTTTCCTTAATTATGTTGAATAGTCAAGTCATGATACATAAATATAAATCTGAGTGAGCTTTTTTCCTATAAAAGTCTGAGGTACGTTTGAATAGTTATATAAATTATACGAGAGAAGTTTCTGTTTATTCTAATACTAAAATTATAGTACATAACATCATCCACCGCTTCCATAATTAATCATAAATTTACAAAAATATAATAATCATTTGCTAACCATTATCATCTACAAAGCAAAAGCATAAACGCCCACAAACACACAATAACAGAAACGTATTTGCTATTTACATATTCATATTCATAACTGTATCCTTTTGTTTTTGACAGAAACATAAGCTCTACCTACATAAGACTAACTCGTATCAATATTCAACTCAAGCAGGAAAAATGAGTGTTAAACAAGAATAATTCTATGGAGCTAACTTACATAATAATAATAATATCGAAATTGAAAATAAATAATGAATATAAGGTAAATTCTAAAATGCCAAACGACATTCTCAAAACACACAGTGAACGTAACTTCAATCCCACACATAGCCTATAACCTACTGACGCTGAGCTCTATGTCTAAATCAAAATCTTAAAATTGAAAATGAAGAGCAACATATCTTAAATACGATTAAAGCCCTTGGAGGACCAGGTATGTTTGTTGAATATAAATATATAATAGCTTGCCGAATTGGCTTAGTCTAAACACTACTAAATTGAAACATTAAAATCAACAACATTTCCACAACTATTCGAGTTTAAGAATATAGCTCTACAAATAACACGTTACTGAACTTTTCTCACTTTGATTCTTCCCAGTTTCCAGCCCAACCGTTCAACTGTTAAATTAAGAAGATAGTTATTCCTTTTTGATAATGCTTTGACTCGTTCAAATCTTTCTCGAAATCACAAAAAATTTGTGAAACATTAAGGGTTATTTTTTACTCATCTCAGCCTACATCACCATTATATAACTCTCCATAATAATGTCACCATTATCTAATTTCGACTTAATCTAAATTTAATACTTTTGTATGTTCAACCGTATCTGATATGAATCCTACTCCTATTATTATTATTATTATTATTATTATTATTATTATTATTATTATTATTATTATTATTATTATCATTATTATTACAAGCCAACCTACAACCCTAAGTTGGAAAAGCAAGATGCTATAAGCCCAAGGGCTCCAACAGGAAAAAATATCCCAATGAGGAAAGGAAAGAAATTAATAAAGTATAATGAATTTCTTGATACTTCTGTGTCCCATTCGAATTCTGTTGAGACATTAATTCTAGTAATACTGACATCCAGCCTGCGGGAAAACCCCACAATAAACACGCAAGGCACTGCAGTGGTCTATGCCTACGGAGGTCAATCACTGCAGTTGTTGAACGAGAAATGTCATTAATCGCCAATTTTACAACTATTCCACTCTATCCAGAAGCTGCAGAGGTATAATGATTATAAACTAATTACCTATATGTGCATATACAGTAATATATACATACTTACTTATATATATTTATATATATATATAAATATATATATATATATATATATATATATATATATATATATATATATATATATATATATATACACACATACAATTATAATTACTAGCACAATTATTGCATTGACAATTCAATTTGATAGTGAACAATAATAAAAAAAAACTAAATTTTTTGTGAACCAAAATGCACTTGTCATAACACAGCCGACACACAAACCTATTCTACATACCATCCACCTACTTTTGCACCACCCTGTATGTACACACACACACACACACACACACACACACTCACACACACACAAACACAGACATATATGTATATATATATATATATATATATATATATATATATATATATATATATATATACATATATATAAACCTCAAAATCTGTCACTATCGAAAAAAAATTATAATGATAGGTTAAATAAAAAGATGAAAGGTACCGTACCATGCGCATTGTATCAAATATAATTTCAGTCATCATAAATAGCAGATAAGTAAAGAATTATACACTTTTACGAATATATTTACATCCACCACCAGTATGGTATAACAAAATATGTAGGCCATCTTAGTAAAATGTTAAATATCTAAAAGAAGATAATCTTAAACGGTTACCTAAGTACCCAGCACTCTCATAAAAAAATAACTGTATTGCAAGTCAATATCAAACCAAATTATATATTCAGAAAGATAATAAATCCCAAACGATTAAAAAAACTTATGAGTTGAGAAAGCAGTCCTTACGTCCAGCATAAATTTAGGTTACGATCAACATTGCATCACAGACTTGATCCATTTTGCATCCTCTCAGACACGATATTAGATCACAGCGCTTTAGTCTAGGGTCACGAATATCCCTTTCCTTCGTGTGCTCGTAGGAGTTTGTGTTTAACAGAGAAAGATTTTTTTTATAGATTATATATTCAAGATCTAATTTAATGTTGTTGCTGTTCTTGACGTTTTTTTAATTGTTCATTACTTCTCTTGTAATTTATTTATTTCCTCATTTCCTTTCGTCACTGGGCTATTTTTCCTTGTTGGAGCCCTTGGGTTTAGAGAATCCTGCTTTCCCCAATAAGGTTGAAGTTTAGCTAGTGCTAGTAGTAGTAGTAGTAGTAGTAGTAGTAGTAGTAATAATACTACTACTACTAATAATAATAATATATACATGTATATACGTGTGTATATATATATATATATATATATATATATATATATATATATATATATATTTATATATATAGGTTATATATATATATAATATATATAATATATATATATATATATATGTGTGTGTGTATATATATATATATATATATATATATATATATATATATATATATATATATATATATAGGGCCTAATCATTAATCTCACCCAACAATAAAGTCCATAATTTCAACAGAAAACTTCAATTAAACCTATGCCAAGAATAAGCATTCTACGGAAAAAAGTTGCAAAAATGTACCAAAACCTTGCAAGAGGAAACCCTTCACACTATTGACTTACTGAAAGGCAGTTGTTACATTGAAAATAGACACACCCACAACAAATGGCAGTTCGTATCCAGCACATTTCCTAAGCATAAAAGTATTTATTTGTTTTTGATGTTGTTAACAGTTTATATATGACATGTCTGTTTTGACGTTGTTACTTCTTTTACAGTGGTTTATTGATAATTTATTCTCTTCATTTATTTATTTCCTTATTTCCTTTCCTCACTGGGCTATTTTTCCCTGTTGGAGCCCCTGGGCTTATAGCATCTAGCTTTTCCAACTAGGGTTGTAGCTTGAATAGTAATAATAATAATAATAACTTTAAATAGCAGTCTAAAAACTACGAATTAGACAACTATTAATTATCGTACGAATAAGTATCTTATGATCTAGATTGATGAACAAGACGTTCCTTATATGGAAGATATAACGACTGGTTAAATTAACGTTCCTTTATTTATGGTAGATGCAATAACGGGTTAAATTAACATTCCCTTATTTGTAGCAGATGTAATAACGTTTTAAACTAACGATCCTTTATTTATGACAGATGTAATAACGGAATAAATTAACGTTCCTTTATATATGGCAGATGTAATAACGGGTTAAATTAATTTTATTTATAAAAGATATAATGACAGGTTAAATTAACGTTCCTTTATTTATGGCTGATGCAATAACGGGTTATATTAACATTCCTTTATTTGTGGCAGATGTAATAACGTTTTAAACTAACGATCCTTTATTTATGACAGATGTTATAATGGAATAAATTAACGTTCCTTTATATATGGCAGATGTAATAACGGGTTAAAATATCTTTATTTATGGCAGATGTAATAACGTTTTAAATCAACATCCCTTTATCTATGGCAGATGTAATAACGTGTTAATTAACGTTCCTTCATTTATGGCATACGTAATAACTGGTTAAATTAACGTTCCTTTATTTATGTCAGATGTAATAACGGGTTAAATTAACGTTTTTTTATTCATGACAAGGCGTATTAACGGGTTAAATTAACGTTCCTTTATCTAAGCAGACGTAATAACGGGTTAAATTAACGTTCCCCTATTTATGGCAGACGTAATAAGGGATTAAATTAACGTTCCTTTATCTATACCAGACGTAATAACGGGTTAAATTAACGTGCCTTTTTTTAATGAACGTAATAACGGGTGAGATTAACGTTCCTTTATTTATGGCAGACGTAATAACGGGTTAAATTAACGTTGAGTTATTTATGGCAGATGTAATAACTAGTTAAAATCAACGTTCCTTTACCTATGGCAGACGAAATAACAGGTTAAATCAACGTTCCTTTACCTATGGCAGACGTAATAACGGGTTAAATTAACGTTCCTTTATTTATGGCAGACGTAATAACACGTTAAATTAACGTTCCTTTATTTATGGCACGTGTAACAACGGGCTAAATTAACATTCCATTATTTATGGCAGACGTAATAACGGGTTAAATTAACGTTCCTTTATTTATGGCACGTGTAACAACGGGCTAAATTAACATTCCATTATTTATGGCAGACGTAATAACGGGTTAAATTAACGTGCCTTTATTCATGACAGATGTAATAACGGGATAAATTAACGTTCCTTTATATATGACAGACGTAATAAAGGGTTCAATTAACGTTCCTTTATTTATGACAGATGTAATAACAGGATAAAATAACGTTCCTTTTTATATGGCAAAAATAATAAAGGCTTAAATCAATGTTCCTTTATTTATAACACATGTAATAACGGGATAAATTAACGTCCCTTTATATATGACAGACGTAATAAAGGGTTAAATTAACGTTCCTTTATTTATGACAGATGTAATAACGGGATAAATTAACGTCCCTTTATATATGACAGACGTAATAAAGGGTTAAATTAACGTTCCTTTATTTATGACAGATGTAATAACGGGATAAATTAACGTCCCTTTATATATGACAGACGTAATAAAGGGTTAAATTAACGTTCCTTTATTTATAACACATGTAATAACGGGATAAATTAACGTTCCTTTTTATATGGCAGAAATAATAAAGGGTTAAATTAACGTTCCTTTATTTATAACAGATGTAATAATGGGATAAATTAACGTTCCTTTATATATGACAGACGTAATAAAGAGTTAAATTAACGTTCCTTTATTTACGACAGATGCAATAACGGGATACATTAACGTTCCTTTTTATATGCCAGAAATAATAAAGGATTAAATTAATGTTCCTTTATTTATAACAGATGTAATAACGGGATAAATTAACGTCCCTTTATATATGACAGACGTAATAAAGGGTTAAATTAACGTTCCTTTATTTATGACAGATGCAATAACGGGATACACTAACGTTTCTTTATATAAGACAGATGCAATAACGAGTTAAATTAACGTTATTTATCTATGGAAGATACAATAACGGGTTAATATACTCCTTCTTATATGACAGATGTAATAACATGCTAATTAACGTTGGTTTATATATGGCATATGTAATAACATTTTAAATAAGGAAAACAGAATCATAAAATTTTCACTTTATCCAAACAAAAAGAAAAAACTAAACCTTCTATTGTACCAAATACGATAAAACTCATGTACAAAAAAAAAAAAACTTTACCTGAACCCCATATTTTTCGAAATCATAACCTCAAAAAAAAATAAAAAAAATAATTAAATATTAAATAAATAAACCTTATATTGTACTAAATACCACAACACTCGCTTACCTGAAACACCATATTTTTTCTAAATCATAATCTCCAAAAAAAAAGAAAAAAAAATTATATTGTACACCAAACGCCATAATACTCTCACTCACAAAAACCTTACCTGAAACCCCAAAATCTTTAAATCATAATCTCAAAGAAAAGAAAATATATATATATATATATATATATATATATATATATATATATATATATATATATATATATATATATATATATATACTGTAACAAATGCCATAATAGGCTACTCGCAAAACCTTACCTGAAACACCATATTTTTCTAAATCATAATCTCCAAACAAAAGAAAAAAAAAAATTATATTGTACACCAAATGCCATAACACTCTCACTCACAAAAACCTTACCTGAACCCCCATATTCTTTAAATCATAAACTCCCTAACAAATACCTTCACTCTCATTCGCATTGATAAAAGTTCCACCCACTACGCTCAGCTTGTGCTTTGTCACATCATGCAATATCTAGACCCGAATCCCTTTCCATTCGTTCAATGGCATTGTCACTCACTGAATGGTTTACAGCAAAACGGGTTTAATGACGCCTACGCATGACTCACTTCGCCACTGTATCATAATTACCCTCCGGTATCATACCATCCCCCCTCCCCCTCCCAAACCTGTGGCTACCAGGTAGCTTTGGCTGTCCACTCTCCTCCCTACTTGCATTTATATGAATTCTTTACGCACTGAGCATTGTGAATGTTTCCGATCGCAGCTATATATAGCACGGCTACGTTTATTGGTCGGTGTGGAGTCTATAGCAGCGTGTAACGTTTCAGATATATATATATATATATATATATATATATATATATATATATATATATATATATATATATATATATATATATATATAAATACGTGAGTAGATATATTTCAAATATATTCTAATTTATACTGCATAAACATGTAATATTTATCATTATTCACACACTCATATACAGTATATATATATATATATATATATATATATATATATATATATCCTTGATGTTCTGGATACCTCGTGTAATTGCAGAGCAAGCTATAGGCCTATCTCTTATGTACCTTCGAGTAATACAACCAACTTATCATACTAAAATACTTATCAAAACATTAATCACACTTGGCTTACATAATGGTGACATTACAAAGCAACTAGTGGCATATTTACAAACCCCTTTCACACCCTGTAATAACGGTTGATGGACATAGGGCTAATAAAGCTTATTGGGCCCATGGGTTCAATAGACCTGCAACCACGCACATCTCTGACAGTCACTTAAACACCAATTTAGTCTACCTCTGCCCGAATGAACACACAAACACACACACATACACATGCAATGATACATAACATCACTAGTTTAAATCATCAAGTCGCCCACAAAAGCAAATACACAATTGCTTCCAGATGCTTGTGTATATAATAGTACTATACAATTAATCAGTTTAGTTTATTCGTACACACATACACATGACTGGCAATTATTCAATCTAGCCACATGAAAACATTGAAATATAGACTACACTTGCAAGCTAGCCTGCTTCCACTATCCCACATATCTGAAAATCATTAAACCATCGGTTCAATTTAGCCGAGCACACATACAAACTAATACATACCATCACACTTGAACCATCTACTCTAGCCGTGCAAACATTTATACACACACATACACAAACATAGTATAACACTTGAACCATCAATTTAGTCTAGGCACGTAAACGTAGATACATCTACAAACGCCAATAATTCATTCTAGTCGTGTAAACATACATATATAGCCACAAACACACATCTAGCATAGCTTAACAAATCTACTCATTCAAATACACATACATCTCTCACTATCACTTAACTATCAATTTAATAATGAAAATACATACATCTCTAACCACCGCTTGACCACGATATTAGCTTAATCATCCAAACACATAGCCTAGTCCTACATTCATTATCTAAACACCAGTTAAATATCAAGATCCCCGGCCGGAGGTGGTGTCCGGTCAATGTGTGTGTGTGTGTGTGTGGTGTGTGTGTGTGTGTGTGTAATTAGTTCTAATTTCCTGACCCAACGCATGCAGGCAACGTACACACATAGCCTAGGCCTACATTCATTATCTGAACATCAGTTAATTATCAAGATCCCTCGGCCAGAGGTGCTGTCCGGTCAATGTGTGTGTGTGTGTGTGTGTGTGTAATTAGTTCTAATTTCCTGACTCAACGCATGCATGCCAACGTACACATAGCCTAGGCCTACATTCATTAACTGAACATCAGTTGAGTATCAAGAGCCCCCAGCCGGAGGTCCTGTCCGGTCAATCTGTGTGTGTGTATGTGTGTATGTGTGTGTGTGTGTGTAATCAGTTCTAATTTTCCCACCCAAAGCACACATACAAACGTACACGGAAACCCGGCCGATGTTACTTCACATCCGAATAACGTCGCCTCTGTCACATCAGGCAACGACCCGGTACATCAGCTGAGCCGAGATGCATGAGAAAGTTACGCACGAAGGGCTAAGGATATTATTCAAGGTCAACGTAGGACTCCACATCTGGCAACGTTTGGGACTAAAATTAGTCCCTACTAGAGAAATTGCAAGGTTGACTAGTGCAGCGTGAGTGACCATAGCCTTTGCAACGCTATATTACATAGCCGAACAGCTTCAATAAAGTAAATTGTAGGTATGTATGGGTCAATAACAACGCCATCTGGGTGCAGCCAATAAAATGAATGTGAATGTAGCACAACAGAAGAATTTAAAAACTTAAAAATCAAAATTATCATAAATACAGCATTATTCACCAGTAAATTAAGACTTCCTCTTGTTTTGTTAAAGATTTCATGGTTCACATAGGCGATATTTATATTATTGTTGTTCTTAAATTATTTTTTTCCTTTTTTTCCTTTCCTCACTGGGCTATTTTCCCTGTTGCAACCTCTGGGCTTATAGCATCCTGCTTTTCCAACTAGGGATGTAGCTTAGCTACTAATAATAATAACTCTATGTAGTACTATGTAATCATGCCATTCATACATTCACATCATCACGACACCCTTTTACAGGCAATGAGAGGAAAGGAGAACACCTGAAACAAAGCTCAAAAGGCCATTAACCTGCTAACGTATAAAGGAGGACCCAAAGTCGTTCTATCAAGGTCAAGGTCCGAAACAACTGGGTTACCCAGCTAGGTTCGGGTTCGTTTTGTTTACACCAGCATCAGATACCGGTTAAGTTGTTTACAGATGCATCTTCAATTTGCCGTCTAGGACAATCATAGCTCTATGGTTCTCTATAGGTTTCCTAAGCCAAGCACAAATAAAACATATAGCCTATGTAGGTTAATAAGTGTCTGATGTACAATTGGTTCATGATAAGAGGGATATAATTCTATATAAACAACGATTAAGAAATAAGAAATAGAAAGCAAATAAAACCGATAAACCAACCAGATAAAGAATTCCTAACATACATGTAATACGAAATATTTATTTTAATGTTACTATACTTAAAATATTTTACTTTTCTTTATTTCCTTTCCTCACTGGGCTATTTTCCCTGTTGGGGCCCCTGGGCTTATAGCATCCTGCTTTTCCAACTAGGGTTGTAGCTTAGCATTTAATAATAATAAAAGCAAAAATATTTCGCCATAAGTAGCAGACCACCGGTTGGTTATCATATTTAATCAGTTAATTCAACTAGAAATATATAAATAAATAAATAAAAATCGAATCAATAAGAAATCGTATATAAACCTCTGACCCAACACGATCGTGTAACGATAAATTACATAGGCCTAGCATTTAACAATTGCAAGCTCGCCGGGGCACGCCCTCAACTCCCACATTAAAGGTGGCGATCTCGATCAACACTCCCCTCGTGCAATAACCATCTCTCTTGCAACACGGCTCTAGAGGCTCGTCCATATCTCTTTATTTGTAATCTCTGCATCTTTATAGAATATTCTCTTAGTTTACTCATATTCATTTTCAGTACTTTACTCATATTCATTTTCAGTCCTGACATCGATTCTGCAGGTTAGGCCACACAGATTCCCCAGTGACAGAAGGAAGAGGGCTTCATTTATTTGGAAATATATATTTACAATTATTCGATTTATATCATATATACATCATTATATACTAAATTGAATATTTTTATTATATATACATCATTATATCTAAACGAATATTTTTTTACCTAACATATAGCCTACTGTATTCATAGGATACCAACTGACATACACACACACACCACACGTCGTCCTTATGACATACACACACACACTCTCACTCCCTCACTCACTCTCACTCTCTCATAGTGAGAGGGAGGAAGAAGCGTTTTCCCCTACAGCCGCGTTAGTACGAACTTCCTTTCCGGAGGGGCGTCTTACCTTGTTTCCGGACCGGCATCTTGGCGGTTGTTCGTATCCACTTGCCAAGAGGAAAATCCTTTTTAAAGAGTTGTGTTTTATCTGGTTCAATCCCTGGTTTAAAATAACGGGGGTGGTTCCTTCTAGGGAGGGGGGGAACCTTACTCACTACACTTTCAATCGACCCGGTAGATTCTCTTCGTCGTTTTAACTGAATTACACAAAACTGACACCAGTGAAATATTTCTCCGGGCGGCTAAAACACCTGATAGAGCTCCTCGCTTATTTTCACGGTTAAACACTTCACTATTCTCGCGCTAACTTCGGGAAACACTAAGCACAGGCTTGACAGGTCGGTTGCGCCAAGCCAACAGACATGGCGACTTGACTAGAGTGTTGGAGTTTGCGCTTTGACATCCCGCTCGGCACACGCGCATACACACACACCCATATTCAAGTTTCCATTTTCGTTGCCTTAATAGGAAGACAAACGCCCTCTACCTTATCCAAATCACTATTATATACATATATCTTACTGATAAAAATTTACAGATAATCTTACATCTTAATATCACTGGTAGGATGACGCCGA